>NW_007730062.1:55630-115042 GCF_000696425.1 Galeopterus variegatus
AAAAAAAAAAAAAAAAAAAAAAAAAAAAAAAAAAAAAAATCTCAAGGCAACACAATGAGATACAGGAAAATGCAGTTAAATGACACAATGAACTGAGCAAAAACTATCCAGGATATGAAGGAAATTTACAAACAAATTAATACCTTAAAAAAGAATGTAGCAGACTGAAAGAGTCATTCGATGAAATAAAAAAAAAAAAAAAAAAAAAAAAAAAAAAAAAAAAAAAAAAAAAACACAACTGAGAGCTTAAGCAGCAGGCTAGATTAAGTAGAAGACAGAATTTCTGATCTTAAAGACAGTCTTTTCAAAATAACTCAGGCAGGTGAAAAAAAATTTTTTTTTTAAATGAAGAAAATCTAAGATAGCAGACAACCTTAAGCACACAAACAGCCAAATCACAGGTGTTCCTGAAGGGGAAGAGAAAGAAAAGGTCATGGAGAATATATTCAATGAAATAATAACAGAAAACTTCCGAGGTATAGAAAGATTCCAGAGGCTCAAAGGTCCCCAAACAGATTCAAGACAAAAGGTCCTCTCCAAGAGATGTTATAGTCAAACTAGCAAAACTCAAAGACAAAGAGAGAACCCTAAACACAGCAAGAGAAAAGCATCAAGTCACCTATAAAGGAGTTTCCATCAGACTAACAGTAGACTTTTCAACATAAACTCTATAGGCCAAATGGGACGATATATTGAAAATACTATAAAACAACAACAGAAAAGCCTGCCAGCCAAGAATACTATACCCAGCGAGGCTATCCTTCAGAATTGAAGAAGTAGTGTATTTCCCAGCAAACAAAAACTATGGGAGTTTACCACCACATGACCAGCCCTACAGTAAATCCTCAAGGGCTCAAGGGAGTCCTGCATCTTGAATTCAAAAAAGGACAATCATTACCATAAAAACACAAGAAAGAACTTTGTAGAGTTCTTTGTTCTCACTGGTAGAACAAAAATGCAAATGAGAAAGAAAAAGAAACAAAAGATATATGAACTATCCAAATGAAAATTAATAAAATGCCAGGAGTAAGACAATACCTTTTAATAACAACCCTAAATGTAAATGAATTAAATTCCCCACTCAAAAGACGCAGACTAGCTGACTGGATTGAAAAGCTAGACCCAACTATAAGCTGTCTAACAAGACACTCACCTCATCTGGAAAGACACACATAGACTAAGAGTGAACAGATGGAAAAAGATATATACCATGCAAATAGAAATCAAAAATGAGCAGCTGTTCTTAAATCAGATTAAAATAGACTTTAAACCAGTAAAAAGAGACAAAGACGGCCACTATGTAACAATAAAGGGATCTATCCAGCAAGAAGAATTACAATCATAAATATATATGCACCCAACATAGAAACACCCAGATATATAAACAAATACTATTAGACCTAAGGAAAGACATAGATCCAAATATGATAATAGTAGGGGACCTGAAAACCCCTCTCTCAACATTAGACAGATCATCTGGGCAACAAATCAACAGAGAAACACAGGATTTAAACCACACTTTAGACCAACTGGACTTGGCAGATATCTACAGAACATTTCCTCCAACAACCACAGAATATATATTCTTCTTATCAGCACATGGAACATCCTCTAGGATAGACCATACGTTAGGTCACAAATCAAGTCTCAACAAACTTAAAATAACTGAAATCATTTCACGTATCTTTTCAGACCACAACAGTTTAAAACTAGAAATCAATAACAAGCAAAACTCTGGAAACTATACAAACAAGTGGAAATAAAACAGCATGCTCCTGAACAACATATAGATCCAAGAAAAAATTAAACAGGAAATCAAAAAATTTCGTGAAACTAGTGAAAATAAAGATACATCATACCAAAACCCATGAGACACCATAAAATCAGTACTAGGAGGGAAGTTTACACCAAAAGAATAGAAAGATCTCAAATAAACAAACTAAGGCTATACCTTGAAGAACTAGAAAAACAAGAATAATCCAATCCCAAAGTTAGTCAGCAAAAAAAAAAAAAAGATCAGAGCAGAACTCAATGAAATAGAAATCCAAAAAATAATACAAAAGATCAATGAAACAATAAGTTCATTTTTCAAGAAGATAAACAAAATAGACAAACCATTAGCTAGGCTAACTAAAAAAGAAGAGAGAAGACTGAAATAAGAAAAATTAGAAATGAAAAAGGAGACATTACAACTGATACCACAGAAATACAAGGAATCATTAGAGACTATTATAAACAACTATATGCCAACAAATTTAAAAACCTGGAGGAAATAAATAAATTTCTGGACACATACAAACTACCAAGATTAAACCAAGAAGAAACAGAAAACCTGAACAGACCAATAAACAAGCAATGAGATTGAAGCAGTAATCAGCAGTCTCCCAACAAAGAAAAGCCCTGGACCAGGTGGTTTTACTACTGAATGTTAGCAAACCTTTAAAGAGGAATTAATACTGACTCTCTTCAAACTATTCCACAAAATTGAAACAGATGCCATTCTCCCAAACTCATTCTATGAGGCCATCATCACTGTGATACCAAAAGCAGACAAGGATACAACAACAACAAAAAAAACTATAGGCCAATATCTCTGATAAACTTAGATGCAAAATTCCTTGACAAAATATTAACAAATAGAATACAGCAAAACATCAAAAAAATTATACACCACAATCAAGTGGAATTCATCCCCAGTATGCAAGGATGGTTCAATACATGCAAGTCAATAAATGTGATACATCACATCAACAAAATCAAGGACAAGAACCATATGATTATATCAATAGATGCAGAAAAAGCATTTGACAAAATTCAACATCACTTCATGATAAAGACTCACAGCAAATTAGATATAGAAGCAAAATATCTCAACATAATAAAAGTCATATACTGTAAACCCACTGCCAATGTCATACTGAATGGGATAAAGCTAAAAGCTTTTCTCTTAAGAATGGTAACAAGGCTGCTCACTCTCACCATTCTTATTTAACATAGTATTAGAAGTACTAGCCAGAACAATCAGGCAAGAAAAAGAAATAAAGACACCCAGATTGGAAAAGACAAAGTCAAATTACCTGTTTGCAGATGACATGATTCTACATATAGAAAAGTCTAAAGACTCTACAAAAAAAAGTCTTAGAATTGATAAATGATATCAGTAAAGTTGCAGGATAAAAAATCAACACACAAAAATCAATAGCATTTTTACATTCCAAAAACATACTAGCAGAAAGAGAAATCAAGGAAGTTAGCCCATTTACAAAAGTCACCAAAAAATAAAATACCTAGGAATCCATTTTTAAAAAGGAGGTAAAAGATCTCTACAATGAGAATTGCAAATCATTGTTGAAAGAAATTAAAGAGGGTATAAAACGATAGAAAGACATTCCATGCTTTTCAATTGGAAGAATTAACATTGTGAAATGTCCATATTACCCAAAGCTATCTACAGATTCAATGCAATGCCCATCAAAATACCAACGGCATTCTTCACAAAAATAGAAAAAAAAAAAATCCTAACATTCATCTGAAACAACAAAAAATCCCAAGTAGCCAAAGCATTCATGAGCAAAAATCAGAAAGCTGGAGGCATAACACTACCTGACTTCAAATTATATTACAAAGCTATAGTAGCCAAAACAGCATGGAACTGGCATAAAAACAGACACCCAGACCAATGGAACAGAATAGGGAACCCAGAAATCAACACACAAACTTACGACCAACTGATCTTTGACAAAGACAACAAGAACATACATTGGGAAAAAGACTGCCTCTTCAATAAATATTGCTGAGAAAACTGGACATCCCTATGTAGAAGAATGAAAGTAGACCTGTACCTCTCACCATATACCAAAATCAACTCAAAACGGATTAAAGACTTTAATATAAGACCTGAAATTATAAAACTCCTAAAAGAAAACAGGGCCAACACTTCTGGAAGTAGGACTGGGCAAAGACTTTATGAATATGATCTCAAAAGCACAGGCAACAGAAGGAAAAATAAACAAATGAGATTATATCAAACTAAAAAGGTTCTGCACAGCAAAAGAAACAATTAGTAGAGCAAAAAGACAACCTACAGAATGGGAGAAAATATTTGCAAACTATGCATCTGACAAGGGATTACTGTCCAGAATACAAAGGAACTCACACAAGTTAACAGTAAAGAGACAAGTAACCCAGTTAAAAAATGGGCAAAGGAGCTGAATAGACATTTCTCAAAGGAAGATATTCACATGGCCAACAGACACATGAAAAAATGGTCAACGTCACCATCAGGGAAATGGAAGTCAAACTACATTGAGACATCATCTCACCCCAGTTAGACTGGCCATTACCAAAAAGACTGAGAATAACAAATGCTGGGTGAGGATGTGAAGAAAGGGGAACTCTCCTACACTGTTGGTGGGACTATAAATTGGTGCAGCCATTATGGAAAACGGTATGGAGGTTCCTCAAACAACTACAGATAGAACTGCTATAATATCCAGCAATTCCATTGCTGAGTACACCCAAAGGAATGGAAATCATGATGTCAAAGGGATACCTCCAATCCCATGTTTATTGCAGCTCTATTTACAACAGCCAAGAGCTGGAACCAACCTAAATGTCCATCAGTGGACGACTGGGTAAGGAAAATGTGGTATATTTACACAATAGAATACTACTCTACCATAAAAAAAAAATGAAATTCTGCCATTTGCAGCAACATGGATGAACTTAGAGAAAATTATGTTAAGTGAAATAAGTCAGGCACAGAAAAAGAAATACTGCATGTCCTTGTTCATAAGTGAAAGCCAAAAAAAAAAAAAAAAGATACAACAATAACAATACATTCAACTTACAAAAGAAGAAAACAGAACTGAGGTTACCAGAGGTGGGAAAGGCAGGAGGAGTAAGGGAGGAATTAGGAAAGGGCCACAAAAAATCCTTACATTATATATTGTTGAATATAATAATTATCCTGATTTGATCATCATATTGCACACAGGTATTGATATTGAATGTAGTACACCACAGATATGTACAATCAACTGTTTCAATTAAAAAAAATCTATACTCATATGGGTAGAAATTTGTATTTAGAAGAAATTCAGCTACATTTATGAGTGGTTGGAACTAATAGCTTATAAAGATACTGGGTTCAACTAGCTTAGATCATTGAGACTGATGCTAATTAGATTTGTGGTTGCTAACCCTAAATAGAACAGTTCATTGTACCCAGCTAAGAAACTATGACTTCAACCTTGACCAAGATACTATACAATATATAACCTTTATGCGGGACCTTTGTCAGAAAAGTATGGATTAATGCCCAAAGTCCATAATGGCTGCTCAAATAATTTACAAACTGATATAAAATTATAACTAGATACACCTAGTTATAAAAGGGAATCATTTAAACTTGAATGCAATAGTCTAGCCCAGTGGTTCCCAGCCTGTTAATATGAATTCTAGCATCACCTGGGAATTATCATTAGGAGCCCATTAATCCATTTAAGCACAACATATGTCTGTAGTCTATATATCCTACATATCAAATGTAGATATATATAACTATGATGAGTAACAAACCTGCTTAGAAATAATCACTGAATTCCTAGTATCTTTTCCTTGTTTCTGCATTTTATTAATCATTAGGTACTTAAATACAAGTAAGTACTATCAAGAAAGTCCATGACATTATTTTAAACTGAAATGTATTAATTGTACATATTTATGGGGTACAGTTATATTTCAATACATGTATACAATATATAGTGATCAAAGTCAGGGTAGTTTGCAAATTCATTATTGCTAAAATTTATCATTTCCTTGTGATGAGGACATTTAAGCTCCTCTCTTCTAGCCATTTGAGAACATTAAATTATTAATTATAGATGGCTTGCACTAATGTACACAATAGAACTTATTTGTCCTATCTAGCTATAATTTTGTGCCCATTAACCAACTTCTTACTATGGTCCGTGAAATTCTGACATAAAATGGATGGGCACTGCTCCTCTAACTTGAAGAATTTAACAACTGTTCACAAAACACTTCTACAACACAAACATTTCCATTTGTTAAGATTAAAGCTTCCAAAGAGCTGTCATCTGACATTTTCATACAGGAGTTAAATTTCCCAAAAAATATGTGGAGGAGCGTAAGACCAAATAATAATGCTGACATTATTCAAAAGCATCTTTCTTTCTACAATAATAGCTTATGAGTAACCAAGGTTAGCAAGCTAAAGAAGGTCAAAAGTAAGCATTGTTTGATTTCCTTTCTTCAACTTGCCTGCGATGAGTATTTATGTCAATAAACTAGATGGGTCTGTTTTTAAAACTCAACACTATCTTTTCTAAAGAACAGGTACCTGGCTTTTAATTTGTAAGCAAATGCTAACCAGTTGTCAAAATTTTGCATCCTAGGGTTTCAAAGTTGAAACATTCTTATCATTCGTAGTTTTTTTTTTTTTTTTAAGTCTATTTCAAAGATAAAAAACTAACCATGTGAAAGGTTAAATGATTTGTCCAGGATTATAGTACAGTTATAATAGAAAGCTTAACTTACTTAATAAAATCACACATTAACATCAACAACATAAGTGGTATGGATTAGATTCTAAAAAAGCGCCATGCAGAATTTTCTAAAATGCATTTTGACTGTTGAGATTCCAATTAAAGAAAACCAGAAACATTTTGTACTCACCTTACTTTCTTTAATGAAGGAGAAAAATCTCTGATTTAAATTAACAGTACATTATCGGGTGTTGAATGTATTTTTTTATTTAATCATTTTCACACCTTATATAATAAAAATTCCTCTTCTTAGGTTAGTATTTCAGACCTTAATGACTATTTTTATAACTGTATAAGCATTTACTAAAACTAACAGGTTTGTAACAAAAGGCATAGAGTTGGGTATTATAGATTTATAATTCCAAGGGATCCACTATTTATGAACATTGTACACATAAAAGAATCTTCCTGTCTATAGGACACTGAAATATTTCAGGGAGTTTGTAGACTCTTCTGGAAATCTTAACCATAGTTTAAATTAAGAGTAAGTTCCAGCTTTTTGGAATGGTATAACTAGTAGATATACTAGTAGGTAGGAAGTTATTGAATGCCTTTTAGTATGTTTTAAATCCATGGAACCATTACAAAATTTAGACTGACTCCATAGTTATTGCTTAAGTAGTTAAAACACATACAATACTCTTAAACATATTTAAAAATCATTATACTGGAGGAAAAGTAGTCACAGATGCTCACATATACCAGTCAGGTGACTTTTCATTGAAATTAAGGTACTTGAGAACTGATAAGACTTCTACAATCCTTTTTTATATTTCCGTCACATGTGTTGAAGGGAACAAACTGCTCATGTTTTTCTCTACAGATATTTGCTGATATAAAACTTGTCCCTTTCCCCTAAATAGTTACCTGCAGAATAAAATATTCACTCTTCTCTTGTGACTTACAGTTGATTGCTAGATAATGTACTTTCTGCAGATTCCTAGAGCAGCATGTTCTAGTTAGATGTGTTCATTCATTCAATCACACATTTGTTCAACCACCCAACCAGCATTTACGTATCAACTATGTGTTTAATTCAGTTATCTTAAATGTAACCAAAAAACAAAAGTTTTAAAGAATTACCATAACTTTTATTTTTGCTTAGTTTTATTAAAAAAATAAATAAGTCATAAAGCTTTCTTTTTCTTTAGGAAGAAAAAAGGAACAAGTTTCATAAAATCAAATAAGCAATGGTTAAGGTATCTGAACTTGAAAAAGACTGGAAATCACTGGTTTACAAGATATAATTGAATGCAACAACCGTGACAGCCACAGTTAGCTGTTTCATGCCAATGGCAGCAAACAACAGGATCAACTGGGGCAAAATAAATAACTGCGTGGAAGCCCTGATAAGTGCTTAAACAGACTGATTCACTGAGACATCAGTATAGATATATTTTGCTTTAGACAACACAGAAGTTCCTGAAAAGTTTTGTTTAAATGAAACAACCACAAACATACGAGGAGAGCGTGGTATCTGACGGAATTCCATGGTGAATTCCTTTATGAACCACTTCCATTTTTGTAACTCCAGGTATTTGCTTTGCTTAAGGCTAAGTTCACCTAGCTGCTACCTCTCTGAACTGCGGCAACAGCATATTCACCTAACAGTGCTCTAGCTGAGCCAGTGGCACAATTTCCAAGTCTGTGTTTCTATTAAGTAAGTAGTGTAAGTATGGTACAGAGTCAGCCAGGAAACCCAGCTGCATCTGGCAAGGCAGGCGTAGGAGTGGGATTATCACCTTTAACAATAATTCCAACTCAACAAATACTTTTGAGAATCTACTTTGTGCAAAGTACAGTAATAAATCTTATTTATTTGACTATAGATGTACTTCCTTTTAAAACCTTCAGTTAAGGGCTAGGTCTGGAACCCCAAAAGAAAGTAATACTTCTAATCCTCAAGATGAGCTTTAACCAAATTAGCTGCCCAATTCCTTCAATTAGGGTGGATGATAATGGAAGAGACTGAATTTCCCAAGTCTGAAGTTTAACAAACAAGAATCACCTTTCATATAACTAGTTGTGAAAAATTTTGCTGGTGACAAAAATTTCTCAAATGGTTCCTTTTCTTTTACTTCCTCTAAACGGAACTCTGAATTTTCAGGCAAACTCTGCAGAACAGTTAAAGTCATTGATGTTCTGTGTTTGGGTGATATACTTCAGTCCTGCTCATAGAAATAAAAATTTCTTTCCACCCACCAGAATTTCACGAACTTATACTACACCAAAGCAGTGATGCTTTGGAAAGGGAATGGGCACAGTAGTACCAGTCAATTTTATCAATGTAAGTAAATAAACTGAACCTTCGCTTTACTCACAGTCTCCACTTCATTTGGCCATACTTCTACCAGACCCAAGACACATTAATTAGTTAGGCTGTTCAGTTTTCTTTTTTTTAATTAATGCTTCTAATAACATTGCTGCCTATATGTACAAGTGTGAATGAAAAGAGTATGCAAACTGTAGTCTTTCCCACACTGAGTACACTCACAATTAGTAAATAATTAAAGAATAAGTTGTCATTTTAAAACTTGTATTTTTCTTAAGAAAAATTTACACTTTCTAGCACTTAAAAAAAATGGGTCTGAAAAGTGCCCTATTAATGTCCAATACTGTTTCCCACCCTGTCCCACCCATTCAAAACCTGCTACAAATGCTGGATTTAGTTCATATCAAATAATTTAGCAGTACCAGGATTTTTCATATGGAAACAGTGTTACTGACTTCTTCATACTGGATAACAAAATAAGGGTAACTCTGGTCATCATTAAAAATGACAAAAATCTGAGGCTCAAAGAAATTATCCACACAAGAGTCATACAGGTCACTGGTGACACTGCCAGGATTGACTGGAGGGGGCCTTCTCATGCCATGACTGCCCATTGTGTATCTGCCAGTCAGCACTTTGGCGAGAAACATGAAATGGACTCCTTTGGAGGACTTCTTAGAAAAGTTATGAGAGTAGCTTGCCTTCTTTGCAAAATAACTGCCCTGTCCAAACATTGTAGCATGCTTTCCACATACTCGAGGGTCAAAGTTGTGCTTGCAGATTCCATCTACCACATCCTGGGATGTTCCATGAAATAAATGTCTCTCGTTTATTATTCTGTCACGGCCAAACATTTTCCTGTTCATATATTCCTTTTTCCTAATGCAAAGAGTGGATAAGGAATTCAGAAGAAGAAAATATAGATTAATTTAATGGGCATGATGTAGTAGTCATAAACTTCTCTTTATGGTTTCAATGGGGAGGAAATACTGAAGCAGTTACCAAGGGCAAAATGCCATCAAAGGTCATACTGAAAGTTTGAACTTAACTTTTCCACCGAAGAAAAGCCCTTTTCCTTCTTTCTCCTGAAACCATTTACTTGCTTTCTCTTCCATTTCAAATCTAGTTCTCATATTTTACCTTCTTTAATATTCCTTCCTTGTCTAATTCCCCAAACCTGAGTATCTCTTAATTCTGAGATTCCTCAAATCTGCACGTATTCCCTTTTACACTTGATCTTAGCCAAAAGGCCGAGAAGCGATGCACGTATTCCCTTTTAACTACATTAATGTATTTGTTGATTTGAGAAGCAGCATAGCAAAGTGATTAAGAACAAGACCTCTGGTGCTAGACTGCTTGGGTTCAAATTCCAGCACCATATCTTATTAGCTACATGACCTATGGCAAATCATCAAACTTTTCTGTGACTCAGTTTCCTTTCTGTAAAATGTAAATTATTATAATCCTATTCATACGTCAGTTATGAGGATTACATGTGAGTTAATATATGGAAAAATATAGACATATTAAATTCCATGCAAGTATTTACTATTACGTTTCACATTTGAGATTAACTGCACTAAGAAAAGCTCTCTTGAACTTTTCACATCTGTGACTCTCACCTTTTATATTTTTCCCAAAGAAACTGGTTTTGGACTCTCAATATTTGCAAAATTCTATATTTAAACTCAGGCACAGTCTTATGAAAAAGGTTGTAAATGATTCGATAACTTTTGTCCTCTGCAGAAACAGGCACTTGGATGAAGTCCTGAGATGGATGCATATAAACCCAAGTTTCAGGGTAAAAGTTTGCTGAGGTGACCCCATCAGGGCAGATGACCTGTGATGATGAAGTTGCTTCAAGAGGCGGAGGAGCTTGTGTGGGAACCCCACCAAGTGTCCTAAAATGGAGAGGATGAAACATCAACATAAAACACTCAGAAATGAGTACCTCTCACATTATAGTGTCCTATAACCGTGTCTAATAGTATACTTTGTATAGCTTAAATGCTTCTTTAAAAAATAAAAAATACTATTTAAGAAAAAAAAGAATCTTAGAACAAGCACTGCCTGTACACGGATAACCTATTATTAGCTTCCTCCTGACCTCCTTCCCGTGGAGAAAACTCTGGAATGTATTGCTGCAAGGCAAACAAGCACGAGCCAACTTATAAATATCTTTACTTTTGAATCCTAGACTCCTCTTTTTCCTATACAATTAAAGAAACTTTGTTTCAAGGGAACAATGATAATTTATATGCTTTCTTCAAATTTTGCTGATACTAAGTGGAAAAGATGTCATCACTAAATGTTGCATGAGGTGGGAAACAAAGTAGGGCAGACTTGAGGCAACATATGGGAAGTAATAAAAAAGCTTACTTTAATTTCCTTATAAAAACATAAATCATGGAGTAGGCATTGAAAGTTGACAAATATTTGGTATTTGCTTAATTTTCCCATATCGCATATAATAACAAAACCATTAATATTATTCAAATGTTATAGCTTTGGGTGTGCTTAAGATAAAGCTAATTACTATAAACTTTAGATACCAGAATGCATTACCTTGAACCTTTAAATTCAGGTCTGTAACTTTGAAAGATGAACTTAGATAAGAAGCAGCTTTGATAAGTTACTTATTCTTGCCTGATTATTTAAATTTAAATCCTATTTCTTGGCCATTTTTAAAACAGACAGAAAGGGAAGAAGCAAAGAGTAAGAAAATCCAGACCCTGAGACCCAGTTTCAGAGCCAGGGTACTGTAACACTCATCAGCACATAGTGGTCACAAGGAAGCAATAATGTCTGCCAAAATGGATTAGGAAAAGGAAGTTTTCAAAAGAGCTTTGCAACACAGAGGTTACAACTGTTTGTGAATATGAATCTAATCTCCAAAGAGCATATTTTACCATCACCCTCATCATAATCAAGCCACTTAATACTAAGTACATATTATGGGCCAGGCATTTTATACACAGTATCACTGTTACAATAATACTGCAAGAGAGCTTGGTTATTCCCACTTTTCAAATAAAGAAAGAGGTTCGGTGAGATTAAATAATCTACGCTAGCACAACTAGCAAAGAGTAGTGACAGGATTTGAATCCAGGCTCATTTAAGTAGTTTCTAAACTCATACTCTTTCCATTTCCATGTATTTCACAATTTTATATATATGTATATTTATATTTTTATATATTTCTATGCCTAGAAAGTGACAGATGGGATATACCAGGATTTCAACCTAGTTTTGCCTGACTCTCCTCACCACCACTACCACCACCATATCATACTGTCTTTGTACTTTTAAGAGATGGTTTGATAAGAAGCTAAAAGCTATGGAGCATAATTGCCTTTTTCAACCCTTGCCTGCTTCAAGTGGCTGTGCCTTCAATTTAATGTGCCTCAAAGTCCCCTTATGAGACAGAGAAAAAGTTCTGGGTGGGTAGATCCAGGGCTTACTGAATCCCTCAGGTGCTTTTAAGTTCAGGGACAGATTCAAAGTGGTGCTGGTTCCTCCAACCTTCATGACAGAAGGCACAGAAGTTCTTGTTCTCTGGAACATTTTCTCAGAGCCCTGACAGATTCCTTTGGAGCCTCAGTACTGGTACATTTTTCTGGAACAATGGTACATTTTTCACTGGTACATTTTTCTGAAGAGAGTATTCACTGCTTTACTCAGATTTTCAAAGGTCTATAACTCTTAAAAAAGCCATCACTATTCTGCAGGAATGGCAAGAAAGCACAGAATATAAGCCCCTTGTTTTTAGCCATTCCATCTATCCCAGCTCTGCAAAAAAGCCAGTAAGTCCCGGCCCACCAGGTCTTCTGTTATTTTCAGGGGTTGATGTTACCAACAAAGGTTTCTGGGTTGAGAAAGAAAGATAAGATTCTCCCCTCTCTACCCAAAACTGATTTAGACAGTCTCAGTCTATACTGAAAACCTGGCACTGACAACAGAAGATACTCTGCTCCTTTTCTTCCTGATACCACTCCTGCCTAAGAACCAGTTCCATAAAATCAAAGCTTCAAATATATCCATTCCTTTTTGGGGGACATGTAGGTCTGTCGTTTACTCACACATGCTTGAAGATGAGTCTGGGTAAGTAAATCCTATCCATTCTAAGACGTTAAAATAGATTATATATATGGCTAGCATCCATTCCCACCCATTGATGCATACACTTTTTAACAAGCCAGCATCCTAACTGGACTAAAACAAAGACGCATATAGACAACTGTCTAATAGACTTCTACACTCTAGTTGTCATGGGTTTAAACTATTTATTTCAAACACAGTTACAAACATACCTTTATTTTCTGAGAATGCTGAATTCGTATTCAGCTTATGGGTATTTCAATGACATACTGCATGCTTCACAGTGCTGCACCAGCCTTCTCTAGAGAGGCAAAGTTGTAGGGTATCTAGCTTGTACTCAAGGACCTCTGAAGAACAGATTTTTCAGAATCCAAGGTCAACTTTCATCACTCTCCTTCCCACCCCTTACCATTCTGAAATATGTTTCCTAACCCAATGTCAGTGATGAAATAAAGATTAATTCATTTTATCGTTTGAGAGGAGGAGTCCAAGAAACTGTATCAGGCCTTCTCATGACCATAAGGTTATTGCACAGGACAGCTGTCCTTTCAATGGAAAAAAACGAACCCCCATACTGCTAAATATGAGATTTGTTTCCTTATGCAGCCTCAACTCAAGTATTCTAAGAATATTAAAGAATGAACTTCTTTTTATCAGCCCCACTAAAAGGCAGCAGGAAAAATCTTTTACTTTCCCCCCCCTCTTTCTAGGAAAAAATCTTTTAAATACAACTGAATTTGCAGGAAATTCATGAATTTAAGTCAGCCCCACCCCACCCCCTAGCATTCCCAATTCTTAGACATCTCTGATTCCCTGACAAATATGGCCTCTTTGACACCTACGTTTCTCTTTGACCCTCTGTATTTAATAACACTTAAAAACAATACTTTTACCCTGGCTAAGATCATTATCTCTGAAATCTGCTTTTTGGAACCAATCCTTCTCCTCTTCCTCCCCATTAGGCCAGTCCAAGTATTCCTCAGCCCAAACTCTAGGGCAGATAGGATTGCTATGTTTATGCATTCTACCCTGCTGAACTTGCTGTTTCTCTGCTCTTTTTTCACTGAAGTATCTGCCTAATCTCTTTGATTTGCTGACTTCTTACTTTATACCTGATTGTCACTGTTACAGACAAAAAGATTAAAATAGAAAATTTTAAAAAGGAAGAGGGAGTAAAGTAACTTTTTTTGTTTTCCTGTAAGCCTGTATTATAAATATAGTAAGGCCATATTTGTAGTATTAATTCTACCACTGCTTATACTATTTTTATAGCTCATACCTTTTCATAAAACAAGCGTAAGTTTAAAAAGAAAAAAAGGAGTCCATAATAACTTGTCTTAAGATTGAAACAAATCAATTTCTGCAATTCTATTAAAACTTCCACAACAACGCAGCACTCAAATGAGCATTCTTACCCTTACACAGAAGCTACATCTTGCTTGATTGGCTCAGCATGCCAAGCTGCTGGTTCCACTAATGAGTTCTACTGTCTCACCAGGACAATATGTTCCTAACTACTGGATGCTGACAGTATCTCCAGCTGTGCTAGTGAAATCACAGAATGGCATTTTTATTAGGTCCAGTAAAAAAAAAAAAACTGTATAAGGTAAAATTTCTCACACTTGGACTTAGAAGAAAGCAAACACTTAACCCAAGCCAATATACACTTGTAAAATCAGCCTTATTACAAATTTCTTTTTGGTACTGATCACTTCAGAAATTTTTATTTGTTTATATTTTGTTTTTAATGTCTCCCTGCCTCCAATCTCAGAATTAGTATCATTAAGATTCTATCATAATGACTTGAGGAAAACAGTTGGGGCTTGAAATAAAAATAGTAGAAATATAAAAACAGTATCTTCGCCTCAAAGATCAGCAGAAGAAACCAACTAATATTACTCAAAACCTCCCAACTTCACAAAATCAAGTAAAACTAGTAACATTTTCAAAATCAGGCTCTAAAAATGGTATATCTGAGTGAAGTATATATCAGGATTTCCTTACAGATACTAACTTTCAAAGATGGCTATGCTAATGGTAATGTGCCTTGCCTCTTGGTATCTAGGAAGGTGTGCTAGTAGGCTATGTGGAGAGAGCAAATGGAAAAACAGCTCATCAACAGTTCAGAAGAGTTAGTTTAGTTTTAATCTTTTATTAAGAAACTGTATTCTCAGTAAGTATGACAGGTAATTTTAGTGAGTATCACAGGAAGATGTGCCTTCCTTAGCAAATGAGAATGTAAAATCGAAAGTTGCATTTTTCCCATTCAAATTCATTCTAGGAAGAAGAATGGAGAACACCACCTTGTAGGACTCCCCACGTCCCCTGGCACTTACCTGGACTGGGAAGCAGTCCCGTAACAGGTAATAGTTCCACCTTGTAAGTAGTCCCTCATGGAATGAAAAGCTCAATCTTTTATGAAGGACGCAAATGCAAACTCTGCCCCTCATTCCAGACATAATTATGTTTAATTGTGGAAAGATGTTAACCCTATCTTACTTTTCAGCTCAAAAAATCCAATAGGATACTCACTCTTTTAGTGTTGGGTTAAGTGTAGCTTATGTGAACTCAATTTGTTGAAGAATTAAACCCAAAGAATAATTCGGAATTTCACATTCTACAAGTAATAACCAAGATAGTCTCTTAATTTACAATCTTTTTCTCTCTGGCATTCAGTAGCACATTTATATAAAATGAAAGTAAGATAAGATTTTCCACTGGACACTTACTGTAAATATGGAAGCAATATAAAACAGGAGCGGAAAAGGGGTCTCCTTTTTATCTCTCTCCTGAAGAATGAGTTGTGAAGGATATAGTGGTTGTTCCACATCATAAATCGGACCTCTTTCAGACCCCTAGAGTTTGCTTCTTCAATCAACCGAATAACAGACTACAGAGTAGAAAACAAAGACAAAAAGCAAGTTAAAAAAAAGTTAATAAACAATCTCTATGCAATATGAAAATGTAGTTATCTCACTGGCAAAAACAATTAACCTCACTGTCAACATCAGAGGAATTTCAATAAAATACAATGAATCAAATTAATTCCCTTTATAAAATGTGGGATTCCCCCCGCCCCGAAGATGCAGAGTAGGAAGATGCTCCCTGTGCAGAAGAGCACAGATTTCTACCTTATAAAACATGTGAGGCCCAGGGAACTACTCTATTCTATTTTGAGCCTTAACGATGTCCTAGAGATTTTTTTGGTTTACATTTCTTAAGGGATTTTCAGAAGAAAAATTAAAGATGATGGTGTATAAAGTTCAAATAAACCAATTCAGTACTGAACCTGAGAAATCTCTGAGGGAAATACAGGGACATTCTAAGTATTCTTGAGAATACATTTTAAACAGACTTCTAATTCTCTTTGGAAGATAGATATTAATGATTACTTAAAAGAGAGTCAGCAATTCTAGTCCAATATTGTGTTTTACAGCAACTAACCTGCTAGGTTGTCTTTTTTGCTATTACCATTTAAAAAACCTAGGTCAGGTAGATAAGTCAGTTCTTCCTTTTGGTAATGCTGGAAATAAATTTTATCAAATTTAAGAAGCCAGATCTCTGGAATATGAAAGTCCATTTCAGGGTGTTTAAACTTAACTCAGGATTGTCATTGAGACAAAGTAAACCATCATTTTTAAACCTTGCTTTGTGATTGACAAGCTATTCTCACTATCTCAGACTAAGGATGCATGTACACATGATAAAATTTTACATAACTGATTAGCCTGACAACAGCTCAGAAAACATTTTCAAGTATTTCTTCGAGGGACCTGAGAGTGACTATTTCCATTAGGCTTCTGAAATGCTAAATGTAACACATGATCCAATCTCCATGAGCCCAGGAGACAGATACAGCTAAAAGTTACACCAGTTCTCATCTAGTTAAAACTATCCAAAAGTGTTGGTTAGAGAATGGTGTTGTAATACCAAGGTCAAGGGTTCAGACCCCTGACCACAGAAACACCACTACCACCACCAAAAGTGGCACAAGGTCTAAGTATTTCACCTCTATAGTATAAAATTCTGGGGAAAACACTGTATTTCTCTGATAATAGTGATATTCTATTTCTGGATTTCGGATTAATGGAAAGAAATACATTTTCAGATACAAAATGAAGAGAGAAAAGTTTTACTT
This sequence comes from Galeopterus variegatus, assembly GCF_000696425.1. Lineage (NCBI taxonomy): Eukaryota > Metazoa > Chordata > Mammalia > Dermoptera > Cynocephalidae > Galeopterus > Galeopterus variegatus. Next base: position 72,708 of record NW_007730062.1, read on the forward strand.
ATATCAACAAGATTGATTATGGTTTGTAGTTCTGCCTAGTCACTGTGGAAAAGGAAGAACAAAAGAACAGAGAAAGACGAAAAAATTTAAATGTACTTTTTAATAAAAGAATCTGTAAATACCTCAGGATATTCTCTCCATCCAAAGTGGTCTCTACAGAAGAATTTCCACACTGTGTGATAAATAGAGTTGACACTGCTAGAAGGTGGTGTGGAAAGCCTTCGTAGCTGGTCAAATTCAGTTGTTTCATACACATTCATGGCATTTAAATCTGCCCAAAATTCTTGTCCACTAAAAAGATCGAAGAAAAAACTTAATATATTGGCAAAATAAAAATATCTAAACATTTCATTGGATATTAACAATATCTAGTATATAGAATTTTCAAAACTTGCTTTCTTGGAGTAAAAGAACATTATTGGTTGTTTCCACAGCATTCATTCCCTATGTGCCCTTTCTTAACAAGACCAAAATTTATGGTAGGATTGATTTAACTCCACAGCACCACAGACCTAAACCAATCAACATAATCCCACCCTCTCCACCACAGCAGAATGAGCCAAAACCTTGTCTCAGCCAATCAGGGAATCAATTTTAGGATGCAGCTGATATAGAAACCAGACAAAGAAAAGAAAATTTTTCTTGAAGCCTGCCCTTTTTTCAGAGGTATCAATTTACCTGAGCTGATACAGGAATATATAATATCATTGATGAAACAGGGAAAAATAAAACGACCCCAGATGAAGCCAGTACTGCTAATCCACCCAACATCAATATTATCTTTAATAATGTGGGTGGGAAAATGTTGGCAAAACATGAAGAGAAAACTAGATTATGATGAGGTTTTGCTAGAAGAATATATTTGTAATTTTGTTATCTGATCTAACTGCTGCTGAATCAGCACTTCACAGGCATCTCCATACTGTTGAGGGGTGGGGGTAGAAACCCACTATATCAATCAGACTCATTTAAGAAATTAATTTATAAAGTGTGGTCTAATTAAAACATGTTTCCTTTTTAATGGAAGTTTATTTAGTTTGAAACATTTGAATTATTATTTTAAGAAACTGGTAAAATGCTCAATTTCTCTAAGAAAATATAAAACATTAAATATCATAAAATAACATCACAGACATTAGCACAGTAACTAAGTTCCTGAATACATTCCTTCATACTTTCCACCCTTTCCATCACAGATTTCTAAATGGATGTCTACAACACACAGAATACTCCAGATCCAGTTGCATTTGGAATGATTGGTATTTGTGAAATCCAGGTGTTAGGACAGATTTTTCCAATAATTAACTTATTTCCTCACTACAAATTAGGATTTTGAAAAGAGTATTAATATTGACATATGGTTTGTTTGGGCAACATTTTCCAGACTCTGCTCTTGGAACACTTGTTTCAAGGACTGTTAACAGGTATTCTGGGCACAAAGGATTCTGTGGTCAAATGTTCAAAAAATACTTGGTTACACAAAGTTAAACAATTTACTTACTGCAGGCTTTCCTCGGTCCCTTTAACATGCTAAGGTATATACTGAAGTACCACTATGAGGGCTATCCTTCCAAGCCTATGACAATGCTTTCCCTTCCCCATGAATACCTATTAACATTTCTCAATATATCCCTGTGCAAATGTCAGAGAAACTTCTCACCCTTCAGCCTAATGTTCACAATAAGTTAATCAGATTCTACTCTGAAGAAAACTCAAATCATATACCCAATTGATGATGACAAGAAACACATAACTTGTAAAAAGTAGTATGTTCCTTTAAAAATTCCTAAAGATCTTCTCCAAAAAAAAAAAAAAAAAAAACCCCACAAATTTCTTGCTTAGAAAGAGTACTAACTAGTAGGGTGTGGTCTTAAAAACAACATAAAATTTTAATTAAGCATGAAAGAGGAATAAGGCGGTAAAATGTAGTTTAAAATCACTGTTTTGTTTAAAATGATTTATGGTAAATGGGAATATTTAAGTCAAAAGGAAAAATGTTTCTGGGAAATACTAAAAAAAGAAATTAAAAAAACTGAAAACTGAAACTTCTATGCCTAAATTAAACTTCATAAAGTTGCCTTAAACAATGTTCATTAAACTTTAGGAGAATCTGAGATTATGACTGGAAAGAGAGATAAACCTTTCTCCCTGTTAAGACTATTTCAAGTTTCTCTAAACATATTTTCCTCCTTTTAAGCTTATCTCCCAGCAACTGTTCCTAATTACGAATTAACAAATTCTCTGTATTTCCTTTAAGGAGTTCTTAGAACAGCAGTCATTACATTAACATGTATTATAATATAAATGGCTAATGCTTTTTGCTGTTTAAACAACAGATTTTATTCTGGACATCACTCTAGCAATTTCTGTCTAAGCCTGTGTCATTGAGACTTCATAGATAATGATTTGCATGAGAAAGACATCTACAACTGCAGCTTTTGCTACATTCTCTGTGCACTTCAGCCCTTTGGGCATTATGAAATTTCTATAACAAATCCTAATTTACTACAATCAACTGTTCTTTAGTTTGATGTATAAAAGTACTGTTTTAGCTCTATTCGATTTCCAAAATGCTTTTTTAGACTTGATAAAGACAAAATAACAAATCTGAAAAACAAATTATCTTTTAATTTTATTTTTTTTATTATAAAATATGACCGGTAAGGGGATCTTAACCCTTGACTTGGTGTTGTCAGCACCACGCTCACCCAGTGAGCTAACCGGCCATCTCTATATGGGCTCCGAACCCGTGGCCTTGGTATTATCAGCACCACATTCTCCCAAGTGAGCCATGGGCCGGCCCTAAATTATCTTTTTATAAGATTAATTTTACCGCCTGCTCTTCCTTAAAATCTTTCGAAAATCCAAAGCCAAGAGTTTTTTCTCTACACAATCTGCACCAGTACAAATGTGTGCAATATGGATGCCAAATGTTCAACATCCACCACTCTTCTTTATCAAACCATTGTTTCCTATTATCAGAAAGCAGTTATGAGTCATCTGTGTGTAGTAATGGTGATGGCGGACTGTATTAGGCAATACACAAAGAATTAAACAGATGTGATCCCTGTCTTCTAGGGGCTTCAACTAACAAAACATAAAACCAAAGAAGCAGTACATCTTCCTATCTAAATTCATCAGTGGCAAGTACATTAAAAGAATGAGAACACAAAGACTAGACATGCAGCATTACTGGAGAGGAGATGGCATCCAGAAAAAATCCAGGAAAGGTGAGGAAAAATAAGAAGTTTTACTTTATCAATCTAAGATAGCTTTCTGTAAGAGAAAATTTTAGGAGCAGTTTAAATAGTAGGAAATATCACTGGTGAGTAAACAGTTACATGGAAAAAGCACTCTCCAAGCACTTTGCTTCTTGGAAGAAGGTTGAGGGACAGGAACTATGCAGGTATTTGGAAAAGGAGACCTTCTAAACAGAGGTACTGAAGAAATGAGGAAATGTGAACCAGGGTGTAAGAGGCAATGTGAGAGATGTCAGACCGTGAGCTGAGGATGTAAGTCCAGGGTCTCAGAGCCGTAAGGTATAAGGGTGGGAATTTAGAGTATTGAGCAGATGGGAATAAATTGTCAAAGTATGTGTAAAAATTAAGCAAGCGAGTGCTAGGGACTGGGGGAGATATCTTTGTAAAAGCAGGGTACAATAATCCTTATGATAAGAGCCCTATCTGGCCTAAGGGCTTCTCTACTGAGGGATGGCCAGAAAGAAGAATGAAAGATAGCCACTGTGCACCAGAATTTAGATTCTGCTAAATATATCACATGCCTAAATCAACCAGTATTTTTTACCTAAGATATAACCCTATCATGAGTCAGAAAAATTAAAAAAATCTTGTAAACAGGTTGCTGATATTTGTTATAAAGGAAGAATGAACATAAACTGCTGATAAATTAACAATTCTGCTTTTGCATGCTTCACCAAACACACCACCACACATACCACTTTAAGAATCCAGATACATAATTAATCTAAAATTCTGAAAAGAACACCCCTTCTCATAATTTAGATACTTTGTAACAATGGATCTCCTCTTACTCAACAAATATCTTCACATACCAATTAAGCCAACATTTTCTGACATATTACCAATGCACAGAGCACCAACACCCACACTTAGAAAGTATGTCCCACACATCATTTCTTCTATATTACAAATACACTAATATCTTACTATATTTCAGATACTAAAAAGAAAGTAAAAAGGGCCTATGATATGAATGATATGATAAACAGAGCTGGAATGAAAACCAAAACAATAAAAAAACGTGCTGAATAAAACAGAAATTAGTAAGAACATGGTTTCTTAGTTCTTAGGTTTATGCATTTGAGAGCTCAGAAAAGAGCATAAATATTTTAGGCAATTTCTCTACTTATAAAGTGTTTGTAACCAAGAAGGAAATGTGACAATTAAAATAAATAATCTTAAATAGACAAATTGCTCAGGTACTGGGCTGTGCATTAGCGATAAAAGATGAAAAAGGCAAATGCCACAGAGCACCAGCCTAGTGGGGAAGGCAAATCCTGTGGAAGAGTGTGAAATGTGGCACAAGGGTGGTCCAGGAACAACTCAGAAGCTGATGGCCTACATCTGTGGGGAAAGGTGGTCAAGGGAGGTGTCCCAGAGTGGATAAAATGTGGGCCGAGTCCAGCCAGCCACCATGCAGACAATGGGAGCCAGGACACCACAGAGTGGCTGATGTGGAGAAGTTAACCAAGCAAAGCAAGAGGAGAATGCAGGAGAAGCACATGCAGTTCATGTGGGAGGTCAGGGTGTATCTGAGTGAAAGGGAGATGATAAGAGATAAGACTGGACTGGATAGGTTGGCTGGGGCCAGATAATCAAGAACTTTGTATGCTGTGTTAAAAGGTTAGGACTTGATTCTGTGGGCAGTAGGAATCCCTGGTGGATTTTCAACAAGGTCCGGACTTGCCTTTACTGTATGAAAGTCACTCCGACAGTAGTGGTATAGAGGACTGATTTATTTATTTTTGGCAGGGGATGGTGGGGGAGAGTGAAGAGGTACTTATTGCTAAATATTAGCATTTTTATTAATATTTATTATTCTATGCTTAGCCATCTATAGCTAGTAGAACTGCACAAGACAAATGATGACATACAACTAAGAAGACAACAGTAGGGATAATTTAAGAAGTACTTAAGAGTTAAGATCTAATTGCATGAACAATTATTACATGTGGGGCATAAGGGAGTGAAAAGTGTCTAGGATGTATCCATGTTTCTGACCTAAGTGACTGGATAATGGTACCATTGAATGAGACAGGAATTGTAAGAGGTGAAACATGTTTAAGTGGAAAGATAATGTAAATAAAATATAGAACTTAGACTTTAGCAAAGGTTAAGTAAGTATAAAAGTTTTCTAAACTGTACTCTGTATAGTTTTAGCCACGTTAGACTTTGGAAACTAAGAGTAAACTGGTTTCTACAAGGATAAACCTGTGACCTCAAACTAATTAACACCCAACCTAATTAACTAGATTAAACAATCACAATTGGTAGGCCCATTTATTTTATTACTATGATGTAAAGTGAAAATGTCTCCCCAAACTGAGGGTCATAATAATAGAAGGATAAAGATTAAATGCAGTTTGGAGAGTATTTAGGCTCTTCTGCTGCTGGCTTGAGACAGGCCTGACAGATGGGGCACGTTTGCTACTAAAGAAATTTCACAGGCGCACAAAATATAGCTGGCTTTTGATACCTGACTTTGATGTATCCAGGACCTCATTTGGTAATGCTGGAATATCTGGCAGCTTATACATCCCTGAAATATGTTACAAGGTGATGAGAATCAAAGCCATGGCATACATAATACCAACATATTTTGTGAAAGCAATGTAGTTATTAAACTTTAGAGAATTAGGTACTATGTAAAGTTCTGCTTTAGAAGCAGTGTCATATATTCTGTTACTAATTAAGATTTTTGCTGACACTGCTTCAAATAAATAGCACAAAGCTGTTGGTGGAGGCAGTAAAACTTGTTTGTAAATGCTTACATCCAAAGCAACATCTTTCAATATTCACCAAAGGTTAAAATTCTATACTTAATTTCCACACTATAACGTTGGGTCTTGGTAACAACTAGATCTTCCCCTTTGTAGCCAAAGTAGCTGCGGACACAGATGTAACCACTAATCAAAATTAGTTTACATTATTATGCATATGGTCCTCAGGAGTTATAGGCAGACTAAAAACCAAATGTTGACTCTGAATCAAATTTGCCTACCTCTAAGGAGACCCTAACCTAATCCAAGCAAGACCGCTAAGGCTAAGATCACTCTTTAAAACTATTAACATAAAACTTTATGGATCTAATAGTTCTAAAGACCTCAAATATTTCTGGGTGGGTAAAAGTGTTCCCCGCTTAAAGATATAATGCATTTCTCGGAACCAACTCTTAAGTGATCATTAGGCAAAATTCTGACAGTGTGTGCTGTTCCCTTGGTCTCTCCTGGGATGTCTTAGAAACAGGTGAATTTCTGAGAAGTTAGCAAGTTAGTGAGTGGGACTCTATCTTGAATCACATTTTTCTGAGTGCCAAACCCCATGTCTGATTTACAAATTGTTAGACATCTAATCTGTAGTCTTAAAGTCATTCTAGAAGTGAACACAGTGAAATGGAAAAGAAAGGATAAGAGTAGAAGAGGAAAGGGAGGCAGGTAAGTTTCCCAAATGAAAAGATATCCTGTTTTTAAGCTTTTGTAATTGTATATTCTCCAAAAGCATGTGGGGAGCTAAATAAACACATAACATAGCTTATTCTCAAAAAGCTTTGATACTAAAACATGGCCAGAGTACATCTAAATGTTTGCTAAACCCCCAATAAATAATGTCATACACTGAAGTCTCCCCCCACCATGCAACCACTAAAAGCAAATTACAATACTCAAGGAAAAGAACCTACTAAAATATTGTTATGCTAGCTTTTATTATTATTATTACATAACTATAGATCAAAAAGAACACAAACACACACACACACAAACTTTCCAGTAAGATTTGGATAAGTCTAAAATCTTTCATAAATAAAAATTACACCTATGAGATCAGAAGACCTTATCGCTATCTATTTACAGAGGCATGGGATTAAATTTCACACCCTGACGATACCAGAAATGTCATACAGCCTTAACTTTGATCCGAGTCCAGTTACATGTCCTGAGATTTGCAGAAAGTAACTGTAAGTGACACATACTTCTCAATCATGGCCTGATGAGGAAGAGAAACTTAATTTCTATGAGAACAGCTAGGATAGAAACCACTGACTAACTTTTAAAAGTTATATATCATGCCACCTTATATTACCTTAAATTATTAGTTATCCATTTTAATGAAAGTAAGTAAATATCCTGTTAGGTGAAATGTTTTAAAAAACAGGTTTCTATCTTACCTCAAAGAAGACAAAAAAAAGGTCTTCCATGTATTCAAGGCACAAATACTGGTTAATTAAATTTTTGGATACAGATTTTGACAGTATTTAAAGAGGGTTGAAATAAATCTGTTTATAAAACTTTTCTACATAAACATAAAATTAATACTAAATGTAAATAATATTGATTTAAAATAAGTTGTTTTCAAAAAACCTCAAACAGAAACTCATTTAAATATAATATTAATTATAAACAAAACTTAACTTCTAATAACCTCTAATAACATATAATCTATTAGCTTAATTTATTTCTGGTTTAACTTTTAAACTATAAATGACTCCTTTAAAAACGTTTTTATTCAGAATTTTCTCTTATTAAGCCTTGTCATTTTCTCCATTAAATCCAGATAAACTAACTGATCAATGAAAAGAATAGACATATACTCATTGACAGCTTATGTATTGGGTGCTAAAAATCGAGAGATGAGGAAGCTAACAGCTTTCAGGAGACTAATGATTTGAATATATACAAACTGTATACAGAATTCATAACTGATAGTTCTTTAAACAAAATTATGAAAAAAAACTTCCTACTAAAAAGATATTAGGAGATAATTTTTTTTACTGTCTAGCTTTTGTAAACTGTGATCACAAAATCTTTCAACATGGCCTTATATCAGTAACTTTTTCTGGGGGGTAGGGAATCTATAAAGCCAAGTTTGTATAGTTTCTCAGAGATTCTATGTTATCGATTAGTTGAGACATTCTAAATTATTTTTTTAGTGACTAATTAATTGTAGAACACTTTACACAATGCTTCTGATGTCAGGCAGCATTTGGATAATCCAAATGTCAAAGAGTATGCATGCAAAGTTCCGTTTCACATACTCTTCTGGGATTCAAGGATGTCTTTCTTTTATTAGGATGAGTAATTAAACCCTGGAAGGCAAACCCAGTATTTCTCCTGTGCTTATTTTTATTCTCTCAATGCCTGGAAATGAAAGAGCTAAGCCAGGTGACAGTCAGAAACCAAAAGACCAACCGCAGCAGGAAATTATTTAGAGTATTTTGTGCTGTTTGCCCTCCCTACACCCTGATCAGCTGCAGGAACTGTGAATATCACAGGGTGTAGGCAAGATTCTGAAAGCACATGCACTACTGCAAGAAAAGTTCACCCCTGACCCTCCACCCCTGCCATTCTTCACTGTCTATTCAGTGCTGGTAAAAATTTGAAGCAAAGAAGCTCACCCAAACTCTATGGCTATATATCAAATAAGAAAGAACAGTTTAAGAATCCCTTAATCCAAAAAGAAAAAAAGTGAATGTAATAAAGAGAAATTCCTGTAAATGTAGCCTAAACATTATGAGAAATGCTATGTTTCAACATAATACTATTCACAAATCCTTCCTTATGCTCAGAAGCAACAGCATCAAAACAGAAGACTTCCATTTGCATAAAGCTTACAAATTTACTGTACTTTTTCTCTGACAACTTAGTCATGGTAGGTTCTAATACACTTCTAACACAACTTTCTGTGGTATGCATACTCGAAAGTCACTGGTTTCTGTAGAATGTAAAAGGGAACAGTCACTCTAACATTCTCATTCTTGTAATAGCTTATCCTTTCATTGTGATGACCATGCAAAAGTTCTTTACTGGTCAAGTGGGTGTTACCAGTAAGTAAACAGCATAGAGCAGAGAAGGATCAAGGAGACATACTCATTTTGTTATATGGAAACAGCAAATAGGAATGCTTAGTTAACGTTCTTCCATGCTTGTCTTAGCAACATTAACAAGCTAAGTTAGCAAGGAAAACTGGAAGTTTCCCACACAATTACAAGTTTATTAATATCATCAACTTCTAAACTTTGAATTCCTGATCACAGAATTGGTTATATTTAGCTCATCTGCAATACTGTCCTTTGCAAATCAAATATAAACATTCACAAAATACCAAGTTGAATAAGTAAAATTTATTTTACATAAAATCCTTAACCTGAAAAATTCAAAATGAATTTCAAAAGATACCACTTATAATTTCAAATTCCCTTATTAACAAAGAATTATCTATACTAACGATTTGAGGTTTCCAGTTATTGTGTCCAAGGATTGATACGGATTAGGTTTAACACTTGCAGGAAGAATTTCAAATAGGGGTGAGTCTGTGTGCACTATAATTCCTGGTTCCTGGAAAGTACTGCCATAAACAGTCTATAACAATAATAATAAAAAATATTTGGCTTCGTTAAAGAAATTCCTTCATATCTAAAATGTGGCTTGTTTGCTCCTAGAAATGGTGAGCTTTAGAAATATTTTTATTCCTCTGCACAGTTTGTGTTTATGGTGTTGCACAGTACAGTTCAACTCAAGATCTTAGGCTATTACCTAACAATTTCAAACCCAGAATGAAACAGAAAATGGCTCAACCTTCAGCGCTCTCTGGTGTCTTTCAAAGATATAAAACCACTTGCACTCACTTTACGACTTAATTACTATAAAAGAGAAATTCTACTACTTTTACTGAGTTTCTTTCCAAACTTACCAGTGTTCAATTTGAACCAGCCTTACAGAAAATTGTGCCAGAATAGTCATCTTGTAAAACATATTTTACAAAATATTTTTTCTTTGCAAAAGCAATAACACAAGTACTTAGTTTTCCTTCCACAAAAAGGCAATTGTAACTCATAAACAGGAGATGGGTAATTATTAAAGGTTGTTGACCTAGGTTAAGAGGACCTGAGTTCCTAATTTAAATGCAATACAGAATTATCACCATCAGCCAAAGGATGCAGAATTTGGTGGTCTCAAATTAGGAAATAAGAAAAGAAGCCATAGGAAAATAGTCATAATCTCAAATGGCTGAATTTTAGTCGCATTCCTTGAGTAGCCAAGGTTTGTATGGGCTACATACTGCTTCGCCATTTAGAAACAGCTCCCAAACCCAGAATAAAACTGAGGATCACTAATGATGATTACAAATACACAGAAGAATTTATGAAACTTACCTTTACTTTATGATAGAATGCAAATCTAGAATCTAGAAATTCTAGTGTAACAGTAGGAAGTAGATTTATAGGGACACAGAATCAGTGCATACCCACTGTGTACAGAATGAAGTTTTAAATGCTGAATGGAGTTTCTACTATTCCTTTTTTTCTTATTTACAATAAAAAGTAAAACCTTTGGATTCAACTCAGTGATAAAATGTTTAATATATCATGCAATTATTTTTAGGGATTGCTAGATAACCTTAAGCTATTTCCTCCAACTGTCTGATTTAAAAGTTATCAACTTTGTCTTTCGCAAGGTTCATTTTCGTTACCTAAATACATCAGGAAAAGACTGACCCCAACCTGAAGCAAGGTGACAGCTGCTTCAAAAAGTCTAATCTGCTTATTGATGAAAAACCAGAAAGGGAATAAATAAATGATTGCTAATGATTTCCATGATAGCTCTACACAGACCCAGTAACTCCTCTGGATTATAGTACAGATAGAAGCCAATTAGTTTTATTTCATATGTAAATAGCGGCATAAAGAGGTACAAAAAATAATTCATTGGACTGCTTTATCCTAAAGCACAAGGCGCACATTCTGAAAGTCACTTCAAACACAGTTCTTGCTTATGGAGCTCGCTCTCTCTCAGGCAGGAATTTTTCAAATAAATTAAAACTCATCCAGCTGTGTATATTCAAGAAATACCAAAAAGTCACAAGGCATAGTAAGTTTCAGCTGTTCTCCTCTCTCCGGTGTTATCAATAACACATAATGAGTTAGTTCATACATCATCACAGCTGTGCAGGCCAGAGCCAACTTGGCTAATTTAACTATTCTAGTAGAGTTCAGTCAGGAGCTTGCTCTATTAGATAATTCACTCTGCAAGTCATATATAAGCTTTTTATTATCATTTCTCCTTGTCTTCTTATGCAAAGTTTCTGTGAAGTCACCTAATGGTTCTGCCTCTTGGACAGATTTAAAAAGAAAAAGACTTCTAAGAGCAAGTAGCAATCAAAATTGCTCAGCAACTAAGATTATGACAACACACTCAAGGCTTAAGCCTTAAGCAAGTAAAACTCCCTCTTTATCAATAAGCATTAATTCCAAAAGAAGAGAAAAGAACACTGTCCTCTGGGAAAAATCAACCACGGATTCGGGGCTGCACCTTTCTTCTTCACCTCCACCCTCTTTCAATAAATTCAGAATTAGAAATAATCACTGATCATATTTTTACCTACTTGTAACCTCCAAAATAAGGTTTGTATTACATCTCTTCTTGGTGGTGGCAATAACTAGAAGACTATTACAGCATACTTTAAAATAAATATAATGTGAAACCAATGGTGATCGGTAGCTAAAGAGATTTGCACAGCCTCCACAATTTCAATTATCCACAACAGTATTCTACCCACTTAGCAAGGCTCTGCTAAAACTGCTTAGTTCTGCCATCCAGTATCATCTTCTACTGAGGATGAGTGCCTAAACTGTTAGAGAGTGTTTTCTTAATCAAAAGCATAACATTCAATGTTGTTTTCTCAACTGCATATTTGGAATTTGGAAATTTTCCAAGGCCCATCCTGTGTGCAAAAGAAGCCTCAGCATCTAAATCTGGGAAGTTCATCCATAGAACTGGCTTCCAGTTGATGTTGGTAATAAACATCTGTAGTTGTACAAAAGCAGAGTGAGAAAACAAAGTGGGATTATATTATAATTTCATTACACTGAACCAAACAAGCATTTATTATTGAAATCTCTTTAAAATATTTTTAGGATCTAAGAATCTTGACTAAAGAGTTGAAAGAGACCTGTGAACTTATCTAGCTCAACTTCCTTTCCAATTTCATTCCTAAGAACAAAATAAACACTACATATCTAATTTAGATTTAGATATTAAATGCAATACATTTGCAAAGCAAAATAATTTTACCTGCAGTTTGAAACTATGAACTTTTGTCCCTGCTAGAGACAAAGAACCATGAACTTTCCCCAAGTTCCACACAATGAAAATATTATGGATATAATATATAAAAACGATTTACCAAGTCATATAAACTACTGAAAATAAGTGGGATAAATAACTGCCATTCATTGTTCCTGAATCCAAAGATTGCTGGGACCGACTTGGACATGTACACAGCTGAACACGCACTTCCTGGTTATGTGTAATCTGCACAGATAGACCAGCTTTACAGGCCTGACCACAGAGATTAATAGCTTTAGCCAAATAATGTGGTAACCATGTGAACCTGGGCTGCTCCAGCTTGTTTGTGAATCTCTCAGCAAGGCTCAACATGCCGTTATCTGCATCTTGTTGCCAGGAAACACAACATCGCTTTGGAATACAAGGAAAACCAGGTTTCAATGACCACAGGTCAACTTCCCAAAAGTCTAATTTTTGACACTTAGCTATCTACAATCTTACATTTCTTCCTGGAGTCCACAGAGAACTTCACTTTACTACTAATTATTACTACTAATTAACAGTTAATACTTTTGCTACTTTATCAGGGCAGCACCACTTATTGGCACTAACAATATAATAGCAGTAATAATAATAAAAATAATAATAACAATTCACTAATACTTTTCCTCTCCTAAGTGTCAGATAAACACTAGTTTACTTCCTTAAAGCTGATTTGGAAATCAAGCATCCACCTCAACTACTTTATTACTGATCCAACAATACATGTTTATGGGCCTATATCTATGTCTCTGTTCTTCAGCAAAATAATCTTACCAAAAAATAAAATGTCCAACATGCTGCTGACCCAAGAGTTCCTGGATTTTCTGGGATCAAAATGATTGTCTTGTCTTGCCCATGGTAACAGAATGTAATGTGTTGGACAATAATTCTGCTAGTTTTTTCCTGACCAATTCAAACAGATAGAAACTTAATGTACCAAGATGCTGAAGTACACAGCAGACTGGAAATTTGCTTCGTAAGAGTGAAGTGGGAGGTCACTGTTCTGCAGTTTTGCAACCTGGAGATGGAAGGATTAGAGTGGCTTTGAGAGCATATAAAATTAATTACCCTTGACATCGCAATTAGAATTGCTAGGTCATGGGCAACAGAGATTTTGGACAATTCCTTATTAAAAAGATTTTTAGGATAAAATGCAAATGTTTTTCTCTCTTCCAATGCTGGCTTAAAAAAAAAAGTCAAAAGTACTCAGCTTTATTGTAAGACTCTTGCTACCCAACCAAGGTAGAATCTTGAAAACATAATATTATCAATATAATATACTTATAGTCAGGAAAACTACATTCTTGGTATTTTACATTTATCCCAATGTGTCTACCATATAATCTCTGAACTTGATCCTTGTACCATTTCTCATCTTGTTCCACATTTCTCTTTTGAAACACAAGATGCAAAGCTCTAGTCTCATGATAGTTAAGTTGCTAAAAGAACATCATTCACACAGTACTAAATGGGAGCAAGAGAAGTTTATAAACTTGGAAACAGTTTACCACCACCATTCACTGATTCTCCAGACACTTGGGTAGTGTAAACTAACTTATCTGTGAACAAAGATGACTCTCAAGGAAGTTTTTCTCCTGGACTTCTGGAATGGAATACTCAGTGCATTCCCCACCCCCCCATGGGTCATGCCTCTCAGTATTATTATACCAGGTCATTTATTACCTGTGAAGCTGCCAGGTTCACAGAATGGTCTCCCAAGTCATGTAGCATGCATAGAAGGGCTCTTCTCCCCTATCTAAAAGTTAATCCCTACACTTTGCTATACACAAATAGCTATTAACATCACACATTTTAACTCCTTCTATACTACAGGAGAAACAACTTAGAAATACAAAGACTAATGCTTATTTATACAGCCATTTTTGCACTAGCAACTTCATATGCAGTACCTATCATTTTCTTTATTTTAAAGTTCAATTAAAGAAGAATCCATATAGGGAAATATCAGTTTGCTGTCAATGAGTATTGCTTAGACAGCCATACTAAGAAAATCAAAACTCGAGGATAATCATTTCATATGTAATGATAAACATATCCATTAACATAAATCCTCCCTTCACACAGTTGCAAGACTCTTCCAGGTTTAAAAAAATACCCTGAATTGTGGAACAATTTATGTTACCTATAAGATAAATTTAACGGCAAAAAGCTTCAAGGAAACTAATAAGAGAGATTTAATGTGTTTGGGCATGATTCAGAAGTATGTGATGAACTTCTGAATCATTCACAGAAAAAGGGTTTATACCATTTAAAACAGAGAGGGCCACAAAAATCTCCAAACAATACTATTTTCCTTTAAAAAAAATAGCAGCTACTCAATATTCAGAACTTTAAAATTAGATAAATTAGGTATTCATTATTTATAATAAGATTCACCATGCACTTTCAAAAGCAAAGCAAGTTCTCCTGTATGATTAAAATATTTGATTCCCAACATTCAGCGTATGTGCAACTTCTCAGTTACATGCATACTGAACAGAGTGACAACTGAATTGTTCAAATCATAAAATCTTCATTGTCTGTTAGGTAAATAGCCCACATTCAACTACCATGAAAATCAGGATAGCATTGAAGCCAAAAGAGATACAGTGGGAAAAAGAATAAAACCTGTTACTACTGAAAGAAACCACCCAATTAAGCTTTTAGCCTCTTTCCCTACTCTATAGCATTTAATGACAGTTTTACAAGTTGTTATAAATACATACCCATACTTCATTCTCATTCTATCATTTTCTGGGTTACAGTAAAATCTTTCCAAGTGCTCCTGGGAATCATTGGATACACTTTGCCATTTTTGAGTAGTTGTCCTCTTGACCTGCCAATGATATGACAAGACTGTATGGTGCTTCAAACAATCCCTTCCATAAATACAAGTGCCTTGCAGAAAGTCCATGCAAATTTCAATTCCATTCTCTTGGTGAGTATGGTACTGTAGTTGGTTAACCAGCTCAAACACAAGGTCAAGGGAGGCCTCTTCACTTTTGTCCTGGAACAGCTCAGTACTCAACTTATCACTGGTGTCCAAAATGTACTGGATTGTAAAATTGTTGTTTTGGAAAACCCCTGGAACATAATCCATGACTTTGTCTATGCAGTCAGGACTAGTAGGAACATCACTTGAAACCGGGTGCAAAAGGTCAGTCTGGAAGTGCCTTGATGTGGAATCTGCCACTGTCCCGCTGATGGTTTCTGGTGGAAAACTGTGATCCTGGATTGGAACCACTTGTTCTGGAGCATCGGTGGAAGGATGGGCCTCTGGTATTTGGCCCCTGACATTTGTACCATCAGAAATCAGGACAGACATATTGTTTTCTGTTGGTGGGCACGATGGATTGATTTCCAGAGTTTTTTTCACCATAGGTTCATGTAAGTTGTTCTCATCTGCACTCTGGTTTCTAGATCTAAAAACCCCATCAAGTGAGCCAGATTCTAGCAAAGTGTTTAATATTGGCCTCAAAGACCTCAGGGTTCCAGTTCCCAATCTCTTCTGATCCTGCTTCTTCTTAAAACAAGTCTTCAATGGAGTAATCTTTTCAGACAGTCTCATTTGGCAGGAAAAGTCATCAGGAGAAGGAGGCTGCACTACACAGTCTGGCTCAGGTTCAGTGGTTTCTATTTCCATGATGTAGATTAGCTCCAATTGTTCCTCAGAGTCTAAAAATCCTACCAGGAAAGGAAGGAAGATGATCATTTACAAAATGACAACTGGATCCCATTTATTCATTAAAATGCTTTGTTTTAGTCTGTGACTGAGTCCCTGAAATCACTCCTCTTGTACTATGTTTAGTCTTTACAGGTCAATTTTAAATTTTATTGAGCAATCAATGCTCCAAAGTAGTCAAGGCTATTCAAAAGCCTATACAGCAGATAAAAGGAGGAGAAAGAATGTGTCTTTCAATAGACCTTTGGCATTTACTTGTAAACTTAATATACAACAGTTTGTAATTCTGCTGGGGTATGAATTTTTACTGTAAGGCTAGAGTGGGGTGGAAGATGGGAGGTAGAAATAACTGTGACTAGATGATGACAGCAGGGAAACCACATCTCCACTCAGCTTGTGGTTCTCTTCACAGCTGTTTATGTATCACCTATTTCATGAGTTGACAAAAACTTAGTTCCTTTGTGGGGGGAAGAAAAGGTTCATCAAATGAAGAATAAACTTCAAAGTTAAATAGTGAGTGAATGTGGGTTATAAGGATATATACAGGAAACAGGGGCTCTCAAATGAAATGCTATATGGGAAAAAGCCAAGGGTCTTTTAAGCATTTCTATATTCAGAAAGTTCCAGTACATTCTTCAGGAATGTTAAGGGTCTACTTTTGCAATCCTCAAAAATCATTACCACTACTGAACAAATATCAGGGTGTGTTTAGCAACAGAGGCCAAATCAGCAACCACCACAGCACACTGTTAGAAACCAAACACAGCTTCACAACACAGAAAGGGCCCTTGTCTTTAGAAATGTTACATATATGCATTTTTTTTTAAAGGCAAACGAAGGCATATTACAGAAAAAATAACACAATACTATAAAACACACACCAAATTTCAGGTCTCTAATGAATTACTGAAAGATTTAAAAAGTACTTTCTTCCAAGAATCAAACCCCTTGAAAAAAAATGAAACTTTAAAATATTTACTGAGATTGTGCCAGGTGAGAAAGGGAAGATGATGAGCAATCAATCCTCTTCTCTCTCGTCCAACAGACTGAAAGAGCTCTTTGATGCAAGGGCCCACAACCTAATCAAGTACGCATCCTAGGTGCCCAGTACAGTGCCTAACACAATGCTCACAGTGGGTGTTCCATAAATATTTTGTTGTCTGAATTACTGAAGAAAAGGCACACATTAAATGCTTAGTCCTTTGTTGTTTATGGGTCAACAAAAAAAGATAAAATTGGGTCCCTAGGAAAAAAAGAGGATTAAAGATCCAATTGGAGAGTCATAAATCTGTGTAAAAAGTGAATAATGATCAAACAGAAAAGTAAAATACAAAGCATAGTATATAACAGTGTTAGTGTCCATGATAAGTACAAAAGGAAAAGGTAGAAAAAGAGTTCAGCGTGAGCTGGCATTGTTAGGGAAAGCTTCACCAAGAAGGAAGGATCTGACATGAGACATAAATCAACTGGAAAGCAGCCAAGCCAGGCGTTATTATTCATCACTCGGTGCTCTTGCCTCAAGGCACAATTGGCACAGATTGTGGTATTCCCTCTCCACCACACCAAACCGGCTTGTGCCTTCCCCCACGCACACACACTAACCACTCCTATCACACCCAGTCAAGGCAAATCAGACACTAAGCCAACGTTATTTATACGTGTGTGTGTACACACACACACACACGCACACACTTTTCCTATTATTACCCTTAGTCAAACTCGGAAACAAAACTGGGGAGTAGTAACTGGAGTGGGGAAGCCACTAGAACCTACTTCCCCAATTAGTGTGCAGGAGAGAAAACTAAAGATCGGAAGGGCACTTCCTCCGGTCCGCCGCTGCAGGCAACCCACCGCGCCACCCTCACCTCGTGACGCCCGGGTTCTCCGGCACTCTCCTCCGATCGCACCCTCCGTGGAAACCGCCGGCTCCACACTGCCCGCCCGCCGCCGCGCGACATCCTGCGCCGAGCCGGGGTCCGAGCGACGCCTCCTGCCGGCCGCGGCGGCGGCTTGCGCGGCTCCGGACCCCGAGCTGAGGCGCCGCCCGGCTCGGCGTTCCGGGTGTTCCCGAGCATCCCCGCCTCCGCCTTCCCCTCGGCAGGCGCCGGGGCGCCCCCTCAAACCCACCGTTCCAGCCTCCTCCCCACCGAAGTCCCGGCCCGGCTTTCCTGCATCCCAGGAGCCACTCAACGGCGCCTTCCACATTTCATTTCTTCTTCGCCTCCTCAACCCACGTTCCTGAGGACGGTCCTGCGATTCTCGGGGACTCGCAAAACTAAGCCGCGAAGCCCGGGGGACCGCGGCGGGCGCTTCTTGCGGCGGCGGGGAGGAGGGCGAAGACTGGGGCGCCCTCAAAGTTAATGTGAAAACAGCCTGCAAACTTCTGGGCTGCAGCCCGGCACGCAGGGGCGGCCGGAAGACTCCCGCAGCCGCCCTGCCCTCCCCGCGGGGTGGCCCGGGGCTCCTCCGCGCTCCGAACGCCCGCCCGGGGTCTGCCCGCGGGGGAGGCCGCCCCGACGCTCCCCGGCCCGCCCTGACCAAGAGAGAAGGGGCAGACGCCGGCGACCCCGACTAAACCCTTCAGCGTCTTAGTCTGATCTATACACCTGCAGGGGTTCTAAGTGACTAAGAAGTGTAAACCAGTTCCATCCTGATGTTGACAGGATCTCAGTGAATTTGGAACCAAACAGGCAGTCCAAAACCAATCACACTGACGCGCGGGGCCTCGAGGCCAGCGCCCGCCATCCCGGCTAGGGTCTCTCGGCCCCTCAGTGCCCACCCGGACCTCTTTACCTGAACGGGCAGCCTGAGAGAGCGGACGACAGGAGCCGCGTCGCGGGCAACGTCCGCGCCGGGGGTCCGTGTGGAAGGCGGGCGCCGGCGTCTAGAAGTCGCAGAACGGAGATGAGGCGAGCCGCGTACAAGCCATTCCGCCGCCGCGGGCGTAGAAAGCCTCGACCGCGCTCCCAGCCCAGCTCACTCGCCTGTCACCTCCAGCTCTGCTTAAGTGGCTTCCGGTCGCCTCCTCCCGGCGGCCCCGTCTGGGAGGCGGAGCCTGTGCGGCGGGGGGTGGGGTGGGGTGAGGAGGCCCGGCGCTCAGTGGGTGCCGGAAAAGAGGCCGGCCCCGCGCGCGCGCGCGTGCGCACTCGCTGGCGGGTAGGCGCGCGTGGTGTGTGTGCGAAAGGCCTGAGCTCCCGCCAGGGGGCGTGTTCTTTTGCGGGCCGTCCGGGTCGCGAGGGTCCGCGTCTACGCGCGTCGAGTGGCGCGCAGCTGAGAGGAAGACTGGCGTGCGCCGCGTGGGGCGGGCTCCACCTGCCTGCGAACAGATGGAGGGTCACTTTGTTCCGAGGACACCCAGGCACCCGAAGGAGGATGTGAAACGGAGCGACCCGTTTCCGTGCGGTTGGCTTTGTTTATTTGCCTCCTCAGGAGACGCCTCCGGTCCCTGACGCCGCGAAACCCAAAGAAGCAAACGGCTGCCGCCGCCGCTGCCGCCAGACGGGGTCGCCTGCCCCGCGCCGGACGGGCCGGCGGCCTGTGTCTCGGGCCAAGTATGCAGCCTTGCAGAAGTGAAACCTGGCTGTTGGCTTTTGTCGATAGAAGTGTACGTGTGTTTTGAAGCTCACAAACACCGTAATGGCTTGTTTATTCACTCAACAAATATCTGTCCGAGCGCCTATTGCGTGTCAGGTATGCACTAGGCTTAGGGCTACGTCCCTGATCAGCCCAGACCTCATGTCTGTCTCACGGAACTTGCAGAGCACCGTGTACTCATCTCTGAAATATACACCATATGTAAGGTTGCCATATTTTCTGAATTGTAAAATGCTTTGGATTTTAACTCCATATATTGAATACATTTTCAGTGGTGAGGGAAGAAACACTACATTAAGTTCATATAATCCCTATATATGGAAAAAAAAGGGGGGGGGGGGTTCCTGGTAATTCCAGAGGTAGAAATAGGAGCTAAGAGGTGGTAGTAATAGATATTATGGTTCTTCACCTTTATTAAACTGTTCTAAACCGGGCTGGGTGAGCACACCAGCAAAGAATAGATAAAGGGTCGTATTATCTCCAGCAGGCTTATCATTTCAAACTGTATCAAGGCAGGGCCATTAAGGTGGGAATGATATGGGGGGAATTCAGAGGACAATAGGTAAAAGATGGGAATCTTTAGATTTAGAAACTATACTGAGCAGATATTTTGGTGTGTATTTATTCATACATACAATTACCTAGAAGCAAATATGTGAGTTTAAATCTAGCATCTTACTGTTTGCTATTTGTCTCATGTGTTTCATTTTATGCGTTCTTTTGGATTATTTTTTAATGCCATTCTCTTCTGACAATTAGGTTGTTATATATTCTTTCACTATTCTTTTAGTAGTGTTTGTAATGACTTAAAACAATAACTCATTTGCTCATGATTCCATTTCTCTGGCTCAGGAATTCGTCCAGGGCATAGTACAGGTGGCCCATCTCTGCTCCATAATGTCTGGGGCCTCAATTAGAGTGACTCAGATGGCTGGGGCCTGGCTAGGATGGCTCAGCTAGGGCCATATGTCTTGGGTCATGAGGATGGAGATGAAGTTTCATGACAAAAATGAAGATGAACATGTTGTGGAAAACATAAAGATGGAAGCCACAAGCTAAAGATGCTGGAGCAGGAAGATGGAAGGCTGTTAGCTGTGTTCCTTAGTTTTTCTCTACGTTGTTTTTCCACATAGCTTATTTAGGATTCTTCAAGCATAGTAATCCTAGGGTTGCAGAGGGGACATTCCAAGAAAACAATCCTCAATGTGCAACTGTTTACCTGCATCATGCTTACTAATGTGTCACTGGGCAATGCAAGTCACATGGCCAAGTTCAGCATCAGTGTGGAAGACTACACAAGGCTGTGAATATTGGGAGGTGTGGCTCATTGGTGGGGTGGAGGGGGGTCACTTAGATTAGGGGCAGATTACCTTAATCCAATCAGGGTTAATAATTAAAAGTTACTTGAGAGTATAGCTCTTTGGGTTCCAATTTAAAATCTCTCCACAAACTCTGAACTCAAATTTTTTACCCCCCACCCTCCACCCACTTCTCTTGAGTCCGTTGAAAACTCTGTTTTTCAACCTCTCTACTACTGCTTTTGGAATGTCAATTGCCTCAAAGGGGAAAATGGTACCAAATTCTGGACATAACACTCTTGGATTTAGGCTCCTCACACTGCTGAAGTTTTATTGCTCCAGAAAAGGTATCCTCCACAATGTCCACCTCAGATGTGACCCTGTGGAAGATAATGAAATAGGAAAATCCTCCTATAGAACCAGAAATTGAAAGATTAAATGACCAAGAGCATGGAGTCCTTGCTATAATTATCCAACAGGATATGATATTGCTATGTGTATTTCCTATTTTCCCCTTTTCTGAACGAGAGTTTTGCCAACATCCTATTTCTTGTCCACTAATACTTATTAGGCATACTGAGGCAGATAACTTTTCTTTAAATATTGGCTGAGCGTGGGGATCCACACTTTTGATGGGGAGTACCCCCACAACATCAGGTCTCCTGGATCCTGGACTCTGAGCTCATTGCAACAACTAAATGGGACTTTGAGATCCACTTAAGGAGGGGATGAGTACATTTTGTGTATGAGAAGGGGGGTTGATTGGGGCAGACACTGCTTGTTGACCCTTTCATCTTTATTAGAAAGATCCTGATACTTTTTTGTGGGGAAAGGAGTGGTAATTTGCCTAACTGAAAAATCAATTTCCCTATGTCCTGTATAGTTATGGGTGGCCATGGGATATAATTCTAGACATATGTTCAAGACTGCTAGAAAAGCATTTCCTTTGCTAATACAAAACCACCCCTTCCATTTTTACCTTTTTTTCATTCTTCTGAAATACTGACATGAGGATGGAGATAGTCTTATGACAAAAATGAAGGTGAACATGATGTGGAAAATATGAAGATGGATGTCACAAGCTAAGGACACTGGGGCAGAAAGATAGAAGAAATTTGGATCATTCATGACAACTTGAAGCTGCTACAGCAATCCTAGACTGGCTACCTCTGGACTTAGTAAATCTAAAACATAAACCCCAATTTGATTAAACTGTTTTCTGTTATGTGTAGCTGAACATGTTCTTGGCTCATAAGTTATCTCCTAACTAGTCTTTCTGCTTGCAGGCTCTAGCAGTTAGATAGTAACATGACTTAGTATGTTAGAAATACAAGAGCTGTCACACAGCAATACATCAACTCCTATAGCATTTCTTTCTAATTCCATAGATACACCAAATTATTATAAGATTAAGAAACAGTTTATTGAAGAAAAAATTACAATCCTCATAGTTAAACTTTCTAAAGTCTCATTTTAACATTTTGATATAGTTGTCTTATTCAAAGTTCTTTCTATCGTTATAACATTACTGTATATTAATATTTTACCTAACATTATATCATAAACAGCTTTCCATGTTAATACAGTCTTTTAAACAAATAGCTGTTTAATATTCCAAGTAACTATGACATGTTTTACTTATCTGGTTCCTTGTCAGTTCACTTTTTTTAAATATAACTTATTCACTGAGTATCTACATTCAAGTCACTGGCTTAACTATTGTAAGTACATGTAGATTAATCAAATGTGGTTCTTCCATGAATGCTCTTCAAAACTACAAAGACATGTACATGCAGCATATATGGCTTATGAAAATGTATACTTTTTATATGTGGCCCTAAACCGTTTAAGTCTTTTAAAATATGCTTATAGGATGAAAAGATTTTAATTTCCAAGTATTCCTTTTATTGCTAATTTCTGTTGTTCTTATCTGCTGGATTTGCTTTATCATGACTGATTGATTCAGTAGAGTGCTTCCAATGAACAATATCAATATAAAAACCAAGACTTCTTACTAAAAGTTTTAAGTTACCCAAGGCCTCCAGATTTCTTTGTTGTTAACAGTAAATGCTATCACATGTAAATATCAATATTCTGTTGCTTTCTGTTTTGACAATTATTAGTTAATTCCCAAAGATCCTTCTAGTAGAAAGCTAATCATTTTTGGTTACCACATCAAGAAGGAAACAGTGACTAATGTGACTCAGCACAATGAAAGACCTGAGGTTTGAAAACAGAGGCTTTGTCTTTGCAGTGCTATCCTGAGATTACAACCAACTTGTATTGGTTGACTTGTAATGGCAGACTGACAACTCATTTATGAGGGCTAAGTCCAAGCTATAATGTTTTATGTGACTGTTTATATAAGGGTAACTAATTCCTTAACTCATAAGAAGTTCATATATGCATGTATATAATATATCTAAAGTGAAAGAAAAGTCAGACTGTTATTATCTAGATAACTGAATTGCTGTTGTTTTTAAACATAAAATCTGTTATTGAAAATTATGTCTTGATGTTGTTACTAATGAGTCAACTCCTGGAACTTACCTGAAGGAAGATTTCCTATTTCCCTGAGAGGGAGCTCTGCACTCTTGGGATTCTAAAGCAAAACAAGATTTTGGCTGGAATTTATATACCTCAAGTGGGTTTTAAATATTGTGGTGGTGGGAGAAGATTGGAAAATGCTACTAGGGAATATTTCAGAGCAACTAAAGGTAGGGAATTTAATTAGCATGAATTAAAGGTGAATTAATTCAATGCTCAGAGGTAGGTTGTTTTAGAGCCTGTCATAAACATGCTCTGATAAATGTAAACTTAAAATTCATAATTTCATAGAGTGATGACATATTCACTTTGCAGACCATTTTCAAGTTTTAAAATATTTCAGTTATAATTTTTCTCTTGAACCTCACTGTTTTTCTCTCCTGTTTTCTCTGCCTCTGATTAGGCAGCAGAATGCCTCTGTCTGGGAAAGGTAATGGTACAAGGCCTAGTAAAAAATGAAACAGATATAATATGAATGGGATGAGTTCTAAAATGCTTAAACAAGATCACAAACTATTCTGGTTATCTAAGATTTGCATTTTTAAATTGCCTAATCATTTGCTGGACTGTTCTTCTTTCAGGATCCTTGACATGGACTCTCTTTAATCCCCTTCAGTTTTGGACCTATCGAGTCATTCTCACAGCACATACTGAAAATTCTGTCTGATCTAATGGTTTTGGGTCTTTTCTCAGAGAAGTCCCCAGATGTTTTCCTGACCATTCATCCAATTGATTCAACACACATTTATCAAATGTGTCTATGCCAGGCACCAGTTATGCAGTGGTGACTAAGACTGTCTCTACTCTCTGTCAGTTTCTTATAGTGAAGTCTGTGAACTGACCACCTAGAACTACCAGGAAAAGCCTGCTGTAGAGTCCCCAGCCCCACCCTAGACCTTCTGAATTAAAATCTCAAAGGACAGGGCAGAGGATTCTGAACTTTGAAGAAGTTCCCTAGGTACCGCTGCTTCAAGAGCTCATAGTTTTAAAAACACTTGTGGGTAGGGGTGGGGAGGAGGCGGCTTAGGGTGTAGCCAAATAGGAAAATAAATAAATACACTACAGCGTGGTAAGTGCCATAATGGAGTTATACATGCAAAGTGCTAAGAATATAAAAAGGAGAACTATATTGTCAGAGGAGATGATTACCAACCATGGATTTCTTGAAGTATCTACAAGTATTACTCTTCAGAATGTTAAGAAACTCTGTTGTTGTACATCTAAAATGTAATAGAAAAACAAAAACAAAAAACAAAAGAAAAGTCTACTTTTTTTAAAAGGTGAATTCCCAGGCCATGGATTTCTTGAAGTATCTACAAGTATTACTCTTCAGAATGTTAAGAAACTCTGTTGTTGTACATCTAAAATGTGATAGAAAAACAAAAACAAAAAACAAAAGAAAAGTCTACTTTTTTTAAAAGGTGAATTCCCAGGTAAAATTAAAGATCTTGATAATCATGTGCGGAGATGATCTGAGTTAACAGCACTTCTACATATGTGACTGTATCCTAAAGGTATAATTAGGGTTATGTGCACAGGTTTGCTTACAAAGCTGTTCCCTATAGGGCCAGCCCGTGGCTCACTTGGGAGAGTGTGGTGCTGACACCACCAAGTCAAGGGTTAAGATCCCCTTACCGGTCATCTTTAAAAAAAAAAGAAACTGTTCCCTACAACAAATAAGTTGTGTCTGAGTGCTCATTGTCATACGATCCCAGACCCAGTTATCTGTGGGACAACTTTCCTTTGAACGGTTCTTATACTGTCATGAGACATTCTGGGCCATAAATCATTCCCGTTTTTGTTGTTCAGGCCCTGCAAAGCCAATATTCTGTTTTTGTAGTAAAGACTTTTTCCTAGCAAAGTAATAAAATTTAGGAATTTAATTCATTGGTAGGCCTGGCCAGCGACACTGTGCAGGTATGTTTTCATGTTGATGTCCAAACTCAATACGGGAATTTGGCAGACTGGACATCCAAGCCATTCTCTGTGGAGAGTTTGTTTTGTTGCCCACCTGCCTTTCATCTCTGACTCCTCCACTAGGCAGATAATTCCTAGACTGCAGGTTTTCAACCTGGCCTGTAAATGAGGATCACTTGAGCCACTTTAAATATATATATCTGTTTCCAGTCTCTATACAAGATCAGTCAAATCAGAATTTCTCAGGTGAGGCCTGTGAACTGAATAGGGACTGTGTCTTATTTGTCTTCTCTTCCCTGGTTCCCAGTACAGCACTTGACATATATCAGGTAATTGACGACCCCATTCATTCATTCAACACATATTTATTGAGCATTGGTGTTCTAGGCACTTCTAAGTGGTAGGGATACAGCAGAGAATAAAATAAATGGCCAACTCTTATCAAATTCTAATGGGGGGAAACAGGTGGTATCAGGTAGTGATGAAAGCTGTAAAAATAAAACATGGTAAGGGTAGGACAACTACATGCTTTATCAAATAAGAACATTTTGAGAATAATTATTCAAAATTATGTCAGGATAATACAAATGAAATCAGAACTATCCTGGATAAACCAAGATGTATGGTCTCCCTACATAAGGTGTTAGAGAGTGCTGCGGGAAAGGGAATGATGTGCTTTTTCAAAAACTGATGTGCTGTTCAGAGAAGATCTCCCTAAAAAGGAAACACTTAAGTAGAAGCTTGAGGAAAATAAAAGAGCAGGCCACAAAGCTATTAGGGAAAGAGCATTCCAGGTAGATGGGACAGCATGTGCAAAGTCTTAGAGGCATGGGCAAGGTTGGCATGTTAGAGGGAAATCACAGAAGCCAGTCTGATTGGAGTGGAATGAGCAAAAGAGTGCTGCTGATGAGGTCAAAAGGGTACACAGAGGCCAGATCTCAGAAGATCTTTTAGGCCCATGGTAAAGACTTTGGATTTTTCCTTTAGACAGAAATCTATGTAATTTACATTTTGAAAGGATTACTCTGGCTGCTGTGTGGAGAAGAGCCTCGTAGGATGAAGAGAGTGAAAACAGGAAGATTAGTTATAATCCAGGCAAGAGATTATGGTGGCTTGGCAATGGTAGAGGTGGTTAGATAATAACCACCACCATACTTATGGTGGCATGGCAATGGTAGATTCTGGACACATGCTGAGAGTGGATCTGAGATTTGCTGTTGAATTGAATGTAGGGTTATGACAGAAACTGAAGAGCCAGGCATGACTCCTCAGTTTTTAGTTTGAGCAACTAAAAGAATGGAGTTGTCATTTACTGAGATGGTGAAGATTGTGGGAGGAACAGACTTTTGGGAGAAGGAAAAAATGAGTGTAGTTTTGAACATTTCAAGATTAAGACATTAGATATCTAAGTGGAAAGGTTCGTAGGCAACTGCATAATGAGGTCTAAAGTTTAGGGGAGCCATTGGAGCTTCTTGCTACTATATCTAAGAATGTCCCCATTTCTAAACCTATGTAGCAAACACATTCGTTTCTCCATTTGACATTTAGGTTAAATAGGAAGGCTTAAATGCAAGTCTTTTAAGAGTAGTGGACTGAATTCTGCATTTGCAGAGGGAGATATATTTTCACAAAGTCTGGAAGTGAGGTGTTGCCCAGTGATGTGTCCACTCATTTCATAGTTCTCCAGCAGAGGCAAACTATAATCCCTATAAACATGAGCTAATTTAAAGTTCACATTACCCAGCTGTGACCTGATGACCTCATTCAGGGAAGCTGACTAAGAAATGACTTTGAGGCTGAAGAAGTGAAACAGTTGACATTTGTATGTTCTGTAGATCTAAAGAAAGGAAGATAGCCATGTCAAGCATATTAAAATATGAAAATAAAAATTGGTACAATCTCATTCAAGTTTCTAGTAATATAAGCCTAAATCTGGTTTTAAAACAAAAACTTATAGTATTAATTAGAGTTCCCATTATTTATTGGCTTTTTGCCTATGGACTTTAAAGAAGCATCTGTGTTTTATTTTCAAATGCAAAACAAATGGAAATTTAGTGTATCAGGAAAATCTATATTAAGCAAAAGAAAATATTTGCAACCTCATGTACTGTATGCATTATTTGACTTCATCACCTGCCTGAGACTCTTTGGTTTTTATTTTGCACTTTCTGAAGAGTTGGCTAAATTAGAAATCAAAGATCAGAATGGCTTTTTCTCAATGATCAGTGTGTTTATATTGAAACTATGGTAACCTCTCGGTTTAAGTTTTGCAGTGTCACCAAAAAACAGTGTTTCTTTTGTTAAGAATAACTCTCTATTGAAATGAAGTCAGTGTGACCATAAGACAGATGGAAACAAACTATTTTAATCAAATTTCAATGTTAAAAGCCAAGAAATTTTAACTACATCAACAGAATCCTAGGTACAGACCTGTTGGTGGAAATAAATGGGCTAGTTGCTTACATAAGTGACCCAGAAAATAACTTTTTGATTGAATGCCTGTTACAGCTAGTTTCTGGGCATGCAATGGTGAGCAAAATAGACATGATCCCTGCCTTCATGTAGCATATTACTCAAATAATCACTGAAATCAACGTATAATTACAAACTTTAATAACTACTTTGAAGAAATGCAGGGTGCCATGACTGAGACCTGACCTACACTGGAAGAGCCAGGGAAGGTTTTTCTGGTGAAAAATCATTTGGCTGAGCTCTGAGGATTAAGTAAGCATCAATTAGGTCAAAGAGAGATGGGTGGCAGCAGTTAATAGTGGTCAGGGGACAGAAATGGCAAGTGCAAAGCAAAAATTGTGAAGGTGTGGCATGCAAAAGAGAGTCAGTGTGTATAGAAAATAGAAAGTGAGAGGGAGAGTGGCTGGAGATGATTTGGGGAGCCAGAACTTAAGGCCTCATTAAGGGCTAGCCAGTTAGCTCAGTTGGTTACAGCATGGTGTTACTAACACCAAGGTCAAGGGTTTGGATCCATGTACCAGCCAACCATCAAAAAAAAAAAAAAGAAAAAAAGAAAGGAAAATGGAAGTCATAGTAGTGTTTTAATCAGGAAAATCACATGACCATATTTTGATTTTTTTTTTTTTAAAGATGACTGGTAAGGGGATCTTAACCCTTGACTTGGTATTGTCAGCACCAAGCTCACCCAGTGAACTAACCAGCCATCCCTATATGAGATCTGAACCCATGGCCTTGGTATTATCAGCAACCCACTTTCCCAAGTGAGCCACAGGCCGGCCCCATATTTTGATTTTTAAAAGTCAATCTGTAGTAAGGAGAACTTTCACTTCCAGTAATGGATTAGGTAATTCAGTCTAACACCCTTACTAAACCACAAAGTTGAGTAAGATATTTTTAAAATCACAAGTTAACATGACAATGAATAATTAAGGGAAGAAGACCTGGGAGAATGAAAATCAGAGAGATGAGTAGAGCATTTAGAGCCACTTTTCCCAAAGAGGTGGCTGAGAAGCTGAATAGAATTTTTGACAGATTAACAGCAATCAGGTGTAAAACTGAAATTCAAGGAAAGACAAGGGGAGTGACACCAGGCTTTGGGTTGAGACCCAAAGGTCTACATTGGGAGTAAGGGTAAGCCAGAAATAGACCAACCATCCCAGGGGATTGAACCCTCCCCTTTCACATCCTGTCAGGTCCTACAACTGGATTAAATTAAGGTGATCTAGGATTGCTGTTGGCCTTAACCTCTTGCCAAAAGCAAATGTAAATACCCTTTGGAGAAAGATAACATTCTTCTAGACCTCAAACTATTTTTACAATCATTCAAAAGCAATATCTGGCACTGTAGGAAAAATATAGGAAAATGGTCAGGGCCCCTCAGATGTTCAGAATCTTGCTGAGCACTTGCTGTAAATATCCACATGTGCCCAGGTGTTCCTATTACCTAGCTCATGGACCTGCATATGAAGGGTTTGTGACCCAGTCTGTACAATGGGCTTGAGGGGTCTGTGAGCCCTAGCCCTAGTTTGACAGGCACTCAGTGAAAAATAATCAGGTAAGCACTGATAGGACAAGCCAAAGGACATAGAAGCCAAATTGAAGGTCCTCCTACTGGCCAAAAGAGGGCAATCTGAATGATAAAAGAGTAATGATGGTAATTCATTTTAAAATAGCTAACATAAAGGAAATCCAGGGCTGGCCCATGGCTCACTTGGTAGAATGTGGTGCTGATAACACCAAGGCCATGGGTTCAGATCCCTATATATAGGGATGGCCCGTTAGCTCACTTGGGAGAGCGTGGTCCTGACAACACCAAGTCAAGGGTTAAGATCCCCTTACCAGTCATCTTTTTTAAAAATAAAAAAGGAAATCCATGGGCCAGCCCTTGGCTCACTCGGGAGAGTGTTGTGTTGATAACACGAAGACTGTGGGTTCGGATCCCATATAGGGATGGCCGGTTAGCTCATTGGGTGAGCGTGGTACTGACAACACCAAGTCAAGGGTTAAGATCCCCTTACCGGTCATCTTTTGAAAAAAAAAAAAAAAAAGGAAATCCATGAGTCTATCATGAGTCTGTAAAAGTACTTGAAAGGTGGGGAAGGGTACAAAAGAGGAAGGAAAGTTCTTCTTTACAGAAGAACGCCAACTAATAAATGTAGACAGAGTGATAGAATTAGAAAATCACCATTTTGTAACTACCAAAATAATAATTGATGAGAAAAGGATTATCAATGAATGCTAATACCACTAGAAGTAAGGTTAGAAAGTAGTCACATAGTCTCCAAGTATCTCCTTATACATTACTTATTAATAACAAAAAGAAAGAGGTAATTTGACAATGGAGAAATCTGACACACACCACCTTAACTAAATGATCAAACTTAAAATTATTTAAAATTACTACTAATAGGAATAACAGACATTATGTGCCTTCTGCTACTGATGAACTAAGGAGGACAAACCATCATCTATATAGAATTGTTGCCAAAAATAATTGATCTAAACTTAAGCATGAAAAAACAATTGGACAAATCCAAATAGTGGAACATTTTACAGAACTCTTTTAAAAATATCAGTCATGAGAGGAAAAGAAACTAAAAGGCAGTGGAACTATTCTAGATTAAAGAAAACTAAAAGCTATGTCTGATCTTTATTTATATACTGAGTATTTTTAAATGCTATGAATAATATTATGTAGACCACTGGGGAAATTTGCATGTGTACCAAATATTAGATATAGTATGAGTGTTAAATTTCACGCATAATAAGACAGGTATTGTAAATATGTAGAAGAATGTTCTTGTTTTTAAAAAGTAGAGATACATGTTGAAATATTTAGGGTATGAAGCATTACTTCATATGTAGAGTACTCTCAAATGGTTCAAGAATACTACATATTTATAGATATATATGTATATGCAGGCAGTCCTCACTTTGCAGGACTATAAAAATGGTATGATAACACAGGACCATAAAAATAACCATGCAAGGTGAAAATGTGCAAAGTAATCCTAATCAGTGGGAAAAATTACGCTTGTTCTATGACCTTTAAAAATTTCTGTCAAAACATTAAGAACTCTCTTATAGTCAGTTATAAATGTAGAAATATGAAAAAAAATAGTAAAACAAAATTTTACTTAGTACACTGTAATTTAAAACATTACAAACATTGAAGATTAAAGTGTTTTATTTCTTTGTAAAGAAATTACCAAGAGTAGTTTGAACAGTGCTGCTACTTCCGATAACCTACCATATGGATCAAGCATCTTTTCTATGCCTTTGCAAATTGTCATACTTCTTTCTAGGCTTGGATTAGCTTACATTATTTTATCCTTTGCACTTTTAATGTGAAATGTCTCCAAAGAGATTTTCTATTTCTATCAATCTGTCTACATTTATGTAAAGTTTTTTGCCAATGTACTTCCTCTGGGACATCTTCATGTTTTTTGTCACCGCCACTTTCCCTGTCAATGTTGATAAGTTCATCTTCACTAAGTTCCACTGGCTGCATATCTAGAGTCTCTCCAATGGTGGTGGTGTCAACATTCTCACAGTCACTTCTATAACTCCATTTATGGTTGATTTCACTTTCATTTCCAGCATTATCACTTTTCATTTCTTTTCATCTTTCTTGGCTGATTTCCTTTTTTGAGTAACCATTTTTATAAAATATCATGTGAGTTTATCACTGGGAGACAAGATGACAACACAACTGCATGCTTTTGCTGTCTGTTCATGAACTGAACAACAGATGTACAGTGACCGACCAATCACTGACAGATTTTGAAAGAAGAGCCGTGATTGGTCACTGTCACTGATCATGATGCACATCTGTTAACTATATAGTGACTTGCAGACTGAAGTTCTAGCAGCGAAGTCTGTACTTTATGCAATTACAGTTAGTATAGCATGGTATCTGAAGTTTGAATCATTTTGTTGGGTAACTGCCTGTGTGTGTGTTGTGTGTGAATCTAGATAAAGGGTATATAGGTTCCCATTGTACTATTCTTATAGCTTTTCTCTAAATCTCAAATATATCATAATAAAAGTTGGGAGGGTGGGAGGAAGCAGGTCATGAGGAGATAAGACAATGCAATGGAAAATCTAGACAAACAACAGAAAATAAAAATAGACCAAGAGGGAATCTAGAAACTTGGCTGTGGAATCAGACTGCCTGGGTTTGAATCTCACTTTACTCATCAGCCATGTGATCTTGGGCAAGTTATATAATCTCTATGAGCCTGTTTCCTCTTTAAAAAAATAGGGATGAAAACATTATCTACTTCATTGGGTAATATAGATGATTAAATAAGTTGCATATATGAATCTCTTAGAACAACAGTGGCACATAGTAATTACTTTATAAGTATAATTTGTTACAGGTTTGTTAAGATAGGGGCGACTATAATATCTTTAGATACTGATGATAAGAATCCAGAAAAAAGAGGTTGAAGATAGACAAAAAGATAATGTTATATGGTTCTTAAGAAGGTGGGAGGACATGGGATCTAAAGAAGCAGCAGAGGAGTTGATCTTGCATTAAGAAGGAGCATCTCTATTTTAACAGAGGGAAAGAGACTAGAATAGGCACAGGTGTAGGTAGGGTGGTAAATTTGCTAGGCAGAAGGAGTTACAGTACAATGACTTCTGTATTTTCCAAGAAACAAAAGTTGAGGTATTTTCTGAGACTAAGCAGCACAGTAGGGGATTAGAGGTTAAAAAGAGTGTGCAACAATTGAAACAGTCCTTGCCTAGAGTAAGAAATAGAATGGGATTGTTAGCAGTGGTGAGGGCCCAGAGTTAGTGACTTTAAAATTATAGCCACATCAGCTTTTGCATTTCTTAGTTGTGGTGTTCAGCTGCCTTCGTGCAGGCATGGAGAATGTGGGCTGTTGAGTTCAACCAGGACTGAAATTTTTCCTTATTGATATGAGAAAAACCAAGAGGCAAGGGGATTTATGATATTGGCAAGTGGATTACAGAAAGTATGGACTATGAAATCCATCCTGGGAGAGAATTAAAAGCAGAAGAGGGCTAGTGATGACCGAATAAGTAAAGGGGACCATGAACGGAGGAAGGGTTCCCTTCAGGTCATTGTAGTATC
The DNA here is from genome assembly GCF_000696425.1 of Galeopterus variegatus. Lineage (NCBI taxonomy): Eukaryota > Metazoa > Chordata > Mammalia > Dermoptera > Cynocephalidae > Galeopterus > Galeopterus variegatus. Next base: position 105,686 of record NW_007730062.1, read on the forward strand.
ATAGTGAGAATTGTTTAATAAGCAAGCTAACCATTTCCTAAATTATGAAGCAATGTGCTGTGTGAACAAATGTTCAATTGGGAAGGCTCTTCCTGTTTTAGTTCTGGCTGAGGCATTCAAGCCTGAGGGGAAAACAGTAAGTACCAAAGTGAGGAGCTAGGGGCCGGCCCGTGGCTCACTCGGGAGAGTGCGGTGCTGATAACACCAAGGTAATGGGTTTGGATCTTATGTAGGGATGGCTGGTTCGCTCACTGGCTGAGCGTGGTGCTGACAACACCAAACCAAGGGTCAAGATCACCAGTCATCTTTTTTTAAACAAACAAAGTGAGGAGCTATACCCCTATGCGAGACTCACAAAAGAAGGATCAAACTCGCTTTGTGATCCTTAATCTATCACCCACCTGGAGTGTGTACAAACACTGGAGTTGAGAATTGAGAGACACGTTTTGTCTGGATAATTGTTGAAGTGCCTTGACTTTTTCTTCCCTTCTCTCCCAGGGGACGGGATCATGCTTCCCTCTCCTTAAATCAAATGAGAAGGATACTTTGCAGAAACCACCTGAAGAACTTTGAATGTGCTTCTGGAATTTGAAGAGCATTCAGAACTGGTATGGTGGCTCTGAGCAAATCACCTGGGGTGGGGGGAGGGGGGAGGAGAATGGGGCACATCCACTAGCAGTGGGGCAAGGGTGAGTGTTTCTCCTGAGCCAGATGTGAGCCTTTAGAGGAGCCAACCTGGAGCTATCTCAGATTCCAAACCTGGCTAGAGGGAGTATGTGACCACAGTGGAAGAAATGGCCACCAGATGGCCAGGGGCTGAGGAAGGAATTGCAGGAGGCCAGTAGGAAGAGGGGCATTGCCTTCAACATGGGAGTACAGTTGGGTTTCCAAGGGGAATGTCTCCCCAAAATTCACAAAAACACCCAGTGAAGCAAAGAGAAATGGGATTCTGCTGTACCAGAGGCTGGCATGGGGGACTGTGTCTATGCCAATAGAGTGAGACTTTGATGATCTCGCCCCCTTCTTCTGATCTAATCCTGGAGGATACAGAGGTAGTCAAACTAGGCGGTGGGATGGAGAGGACAGAGAGAAAGGAAGAAAAAGTGACATAGCTGTCTGTATTCCCCTTCCCCCACTGTTTTTCCAGCCTGAGGCTGTAATAAGATGGGGGAGGGGAAGTTCAGATTTTACTATGAGCGTGGTTCAAATTTTATTGAACATTTTAATTAATGAACTGAGACTATTCTTGTGACTGGGAGTTACCAGGAGAATTTTTATGACCTGAAAGCAGCCAGAAAAGTTAGTGGTCTGCCCTAGGGACAAGGAAAAACAACAACAAAAAATCAACTAGCTTACAAAGGAGGTTGAAAGGGCAATTGGGAGAAAAAAAGAACTTGTGTTATAATTTTGCCCTATAAAATGCAGCTCATTCACTATAGTACTGGTTATACCGGATTAGTGAAATAATGATGACAAGGTCCAGAGTGTGGCTGTGGGAGTAGCTGGCTCTGATGGACTAAACTAGGTCGTTTAGGGTGAAGAGGCGAAGGCATAGGAGGCCTTGGTGATAGTTGAGTCATCTTTGTAGATACTGAAGTCTTCCATGACACTGGCAAAATTTGGCGTGGAAAGACTGCAAGCCATGTGCCCAAGGCCAGTGGTTCTCAAACTCTGGAGTATATTAGAATCACCTAGAGAGCTACTAGTAGAGGCCCAGACTTGTTGAAGTAGGATAGGGCCTGGGCTTCTGTGTATTTTTACCAAGTTCCCAGGTGATCTGAAATACACAAGAAAATTTGAGAACCACTGCCCAATATTTAGTGGAGAGAAGTAACTGATCGAGATCAGTACGTAACAATATCTACCAGAAGAAAGGAAGAGAGGGTAGTTCAGCCAAATAGCAGGGGCACCAAGGAAGCAATTCTTTGTTACAAGAGGGTGGGGAAGTAGTGGTCTGGAAACAATAATGGAGAACTAGCCTCCCACCCCATTATCTGTAACTATTGCTTTTCCTTTCTTTTTGTGAAAATTAGTGTTATGGGTAGAACTGTGTCTCCCCCAAAAAGACATGTTGACATCCTAACCTCTTGTACCTCAGAATGTGACCTTATTTGGAAATATGGTCACAAAAATATGAAAATAGATGTAATGAGTTAAGATGAGGGCATACTGGAATGGCATAGGTCCCTAACCAATATAATCAGTGGCCGAATAAAAAGACAGCCACATACAGACACAGGGACACACAGGGAGAGTGCCATGTGATGACAAAGGCAGAGATTAGAACCATGCAGCTGTAAGCCAAGGAATGCCAAAGGCTGCTGGCAACCACAAAAAGCTAGGAGGAGGCCAAGAAAGATTTTCCTGCAGGTTGAGAAGAACCACGGTCCTGTTTACACTTTGACTTTGGACTTTTAGCCTCCAGAACTGTATGATAGTAAATTTGTGTTGTTTTAAGCCACCAGTTTGTGGTTCTTTGTTACAGCAGTCCTAGGAAATGAATACAATGAGGTTGAGATATGCCTTTCTTGGTGAACTATAAATTTCCTACATTCTGCCCATGTTGTGTCCTCGTCTCCTTTGCATCATACTTACAGTTTCCTGAGGACAGAGAAACCATGTGAAAGTCCATGGATGCCATTAGCACAACAAGAAAGGAAGAGTTCACCACTTCCTGACATGCTGAAGCTGAAAACATAATATACTTGATGTGCTATCAATGCAGCAGTCCGCTCCCACATTGGCTTCTGCACTTATTGACAAATGAGTCAGTTCATAGAGAGACTGGTAGCTTGTTTGAGTAGGTATATGTTAAAGTTATTTTGAAAAAAGGAAAAGAAGCCTGTAAAATATACCTGTGTGCTACACTTACAAGAAAGCACTTCCCATGAGGAATCTTAAAACAGTCTTCGTAAAAGTGCTGAGAAAACTCAGCACACATAATGAATTCCACTTCCAAAAGTCCTGCCACCTCCTCTGACTTTCATAACTTCTTTCTTCCTTCCAATATTGAAGGAAAGCCATGGGCCACAGAATTGCCCAAGAGACCACATTAACTGACCCCAGGGAAGGTTAATTTCCTGATGTATTTTTAAAGGACTACAGAAATCAAGCAGAAGTGAGGTGCTGCTCAGAGCAGGAACAGAGAAACACAGCACATCTCACTCAGCTTTCTCCAATCTCCAGTGGTCTCTGAGAGGGTGCATAGCTACCTCTGAAATGCCTGATCAAGACATACCTTGTGGGGCTGGCCTGTGGCTCACTTGGGAGAGTGCGGTGCTGATAACACCAAGGCCATGGATTTGAATCCCATATAGGGATGGCTGGTTAGCTCACTGGGTGAGCATGGTGCTGACAACACCAAGTCAAGGTTAAGATCCCCTCACTGGTCATCTTTAAAAAAAAAAAAAAATAAAAATAAATAAATAAATAAATACCGCCTATATATGCTGATAAACCACATCTCTAGTAGGCTCCAGATTTGTAAATGTAATTACTAACTTGACATCTCTCTCTCTCTTAATGTCTCTCAGGCATCTCAAGCATAACATACTCTTGGGCCGGCCTGTGGCTCACTTGAGAGAGCATGGTGCTGACACCACCAAGTCAAGGGTTGAGATCCCCTTACCGGTCATCTTTTTTTTTTTTTTTTTTTTTTTAGCATAACATACTCTCAACCAAACTCTTGATTCCCTTCAAAGCCTCTCAGCCAACCTGTCCTTCCCAAGTCTTTCCTGCTCAGTGAATGGCATTCCATTTCATTCAAGCCAGAAACATCTCAATTTCCCTCATCTCTCACATGTAAACCATCTGTAAGTCCTGTGGTTTCTACTTTCACAATAAATCTCAAATCTACCTACTTCTCTTTATTCCCCTTCCACAACTGTGGTCTAAGCCAACACCTATACTCCAGCAATGGCCTCCAGACTGATTTCTCTGATATACATCTTGCCACCTCCATCCCAACCCCTGCCCCTGTATCTTCACTGAGAACAGGCTAAGAGCAAACTTTTAAGAATTTCTTACTGTGGTCCAGGAAGCCATGCACAATTTGGCATTTTGCTAGTCTCTCAAGCTCATCTCATTCCATTCTCTTCTTCACTACCCAAGAAGCTAAAACCTGATGTCCATTCAGTTCCTGGGACAAGCCCAGCTCTTTCCCACCTCAGGGCTTTGCATAAACTGTTCCTCTTTCCTTGAACAATCTCCACCTTCTCCTTTCATGTGTAAGTATACTCCCTTTGCCTAATTGCACTTGACTTTTGGTATAGTGATTGACACATAGTAAACTCTCAGCAAGTATTTGTTGAGTGAGTGCAACAAATGAATCTGACTGGAAAATTCTACCAACCACCCATCAGTTAGTGAGAAAGACAAGGGGAAACCACTCACTATGTGCCAGAAAATGCCTGTTAGAAAAACAGAATGAAGTTGATAGGGTTATCTAAGACTGGTACTTCTTTTCCTTAAGGATTTGCCAATTTTATTGGGCAGATGGAAAGTAACCAAAATATTGAAAGAACAATATTTAGACAATTTAAATCCTTTCAGAAGAAGGTAGGGTATAAATCAGGAATAAATAATAAGTACTTAGGCAGCAGCAGTACAGAAAAGGATTAATTGCCAAATGATTAGCATAAACTTATGGTTCCCAACATTTTCATCACCAAGGATATTTGTTTCATTATGCTTTTCCCACAAGGACCTCACATTTTTGAAAATAGTTGTCTACTAAGCAAACTACACTTACTATGCAATAATTAATTTATTTTCCATTTTAATCATATAATCACAAAGTAGACACATATAGCCCCTAAACAGGGCATTTAATCAACATGTTATGAAAAATGTAAGCCAAAAGTAAGGCCAGTTGGCTTTGTTTTAATATCAATAGAATTTTCATTGTTTTTTAAAAAATATTTAAAATATCAATGCCAACTTCCACCTGGTATTTTATTCAAAGCTTTAACCTATGTATTTTGTAAAGAAAATAATGCACATAGTTTATTTATCTTTTTTCTTCATGAAAGTCTTCCTGTGGCTTTTTGTGGATTAGTAACTGCAAGTGAATCAAATTCCTTGGGGGAGAGAGAAACTATTTTATCATAATGGTATTTTGAAAATAAGGTAATCAAGGCTTTGATAGGTTACCAGAGACAAAATACATAGCAGAAAGCTCTATGTCCTGGCAGAAGCTGCCATGGAATTCTAGTGGTTGCCCTGCAGCAGTATAGAGAGAAAGGAAGGGGAAAGAGATGAATAAAACTGTCCTTTAAAATGGACCTATTGGGTATCTTTTTATCCTACCATTATGGTAGGAAGTAACAGTACAAACTAGTTAAAACTAATTTAATCACTATAACTCTCTGTTCTTCCTCTGTACTTGTTATGTAATTTTAATTATTTTATGTAAGAAAATAATCTAAGTGATTCATTTTCAGAAATGACTTATCTGAGGGTGTTTTATTGAGATGGTAATTAGTTACTAGCCCCTTTTGTTTTCTTCATTTTCCCATAGGGTTGCTGAACAGATAAGGCTCTTCTTGAGGTGGTAATTAGTTGCTGGTTCCTTTTGTTTTCTTCATTCCCTGGTGTTACTCCCTTCACAGGGCTTTAGCGAGCCATTTTTGGGAGCTTGTTCTGAGCCCCCAGACAAAGGAATTCCTTGTAGACGTGTAATAAATTTTAGGCATCATTCAGGACAATTGTGCACCCCATAGTACTCAGCCAGTGAGGAATGGGGGGGAGGGACTAGCACACTGGAGAATAAATTGCTCGATGTAACCATTTCAGGTGTGCCTTCCTTTCAGACACACCTGAACCTTGCAAGGCCATAATTAAAGTCTTGCTTTGTTGTCCCTTGTGTCTCTGGGTCCATCCTTTGGCATTGGATGGGTGAGGACATTTCTAACAATTGGGGGCTCATCTAGGATCTCTGCGACCACAGGACTAGGACCCCAATGGAGGTGGAGATCTGACCCACCCAATTTCAGGTGGCCTGCTCTGTTTGGGTGCCTCAGCTTCTCACAGGACTGCAGATATACCTGAGACTGTTATTCTGAGGACAGCAGAAGCAATGCTGGGGAAAAGAAAGCAAGCACGGTGGCAACCGGGCAACCTCGTGCACAAGCCAAGGTAGGAATTGGATTATGAGTACTACCTTGGTGGTTGGGCATTTTTGGAGGTGGTCAAGTGGGTGACTGAGACATATCCTAGATATGAAACAAGTGTGGAATCTCGATCCATGGCATCTTCTCCCTTGAGGAAAATGGCTGGAGATGGACAAAGTGGTTCCTGACATGTGCAAAAAACCTCCAGTAAAAGGGGGTTGAGTACATGAGAAAACTCAGACTGGTGGATCACTGACCTAAAACAAAAATGGGAAATAAGAATTCTAGGCCTATGGAAACAAGGAAGGGAGGAATTAAGGAGATTCTTCCCAACATTCCCTCATATAGGCCCTTGGGGGGAATGTTAAAGGACCAGGAGAAGAATTCCCAGACAAGGAGAAAGGAGAAACAGAAAATGATTAAGTACTGTTGTTTTATTTGGACCAAGGAACTAATTAGTAAACCTTCAGTCTTCTGGCCACAATTTGGCTCAGAGGAAGACTGGGTCTGTCAGGCCCTTGTCCTCTATGTTAATGATAAATCCTCATCCTCCCAGGAGGAAAAGGATTGTGCTCTATGCTGGTTACCAGGAGCAACTCCCATGTTTCCTCTTAAAATTGAGGGAGAAAACCCCAAGAAAGAATCCTGGGACCCACTGTCCTGCCTTCCTCTTCCTTATGCCCCACAGAATGGGAAACAATAGGGCCCTAGGCAGACTGAATGTTCAGATCCCAATGCAGAGTCCAAACACTTGGCCTCTGTGAATCCATATCCTAGCCTAAGGAAGGAATTAGAACAATGTAAGAAAGACCATAAAAATTTTCCTCTCCCTTTGAGGGCCTCTAAGGAAACCTCCAAAATGTTTCCCATTAGGGAAGTCCCCATGGGGCAAGGAGAGATCGGATTCATGAATGTCACCCTCATGAGTACCGAAGTTAGAAATTTTAAAAAAGGAAATCAAATCATTATTAGAAGACCCGTTTCATCTGGCAGATCAGATCTACCAATTTTTAGGGCCCAGCTATTACATTTGGGTTGAAATGATGTCTATAATGAGCATCCTCTTTACAGGGGAAGAAAGAGGAATGATTTGGAGAATGGCTATGTCTATCTGGGACAGACAACACCTTCCTGGACAGGGGGGCCTGTCTGTGGAACAAAAGTTCCCAAATTTGGATCCCAAATGGGATAATAACGATCCCAGAGATAGGGCCCAAATGCAGAGAGTAAATCGTCAAAGGAATTAAAGAATCTACCCTGAGGTCACAAAATGTTTCCAAGGCCTTTGATCTTTAACAAGAAAGAGAGAAAACTCTCTGCCTTTTTTCAGAGGCTCAGAGACCAAATGAGGAAATACTCTGGGTAGACCTGGAAGACCCAATAGGACAGCGTCTCTTGAAAGTTAATTTTGTAACTAAAAGCTGGCCTGATATTACTAAAAAGTTATAGAAATTAGATGGTTGGAATAAAAAACCAACTGAGGAATCAGGGAGGCCCAAAAGGTGTTTGTGAGGAGGGAAGATGAGAAACCAAAAGCAAAGACCACGGTATCCACAGTAGAAAAAGTAGTTAGAAAGAATCTGGAATCAAACCCTCCTCGCCAGGGATGAAAGAACCCTAGATTCCAGTCAAGAGACCAAAGGGGCCCTCATGGAGAAAAACCTCAAGCTAGCAACAGGTGCTATAAATGTGGGAAACCTGGTCATTTTAAAAGAGATTGCCCCATATGGGAAAAGGAAGAACAGGTGATACCTCTCAAGACTTCTGATGAGGATTATGGAGGTCAGGACCTTCCCTTTCGTAAGGTCCCATTAGGAACCCTAGATAAACTTAAGGGTGGGACCTAAGGAAGAAGAGGCAACTTTTTGACACAGGAAAAACCAAAGATCAATTTGTTAAAAACTGTATACTGGCCATATCCTCTACTTCGTCTTCCCTCAGGTTAAAAGGGCTTCTTGCTCAGACCCCACCTCTTGAATTTACTGTACCTGGTGTTAATCAAGACCTGGAAGGAAGGCAAGCTTCAGCCGAGCTGGGAAGATTCCTACCAGGGCTCCTCACTACCAAGACTGCTATACGAACTGCTAAAAAGGGGGTGGACTCATTCTACAGAAACAAAATGGGGATTGGAGGTTGGGACTACCTCTGGAAATTGATATGGACAGGATGGACTGTTATACCAGGGATTAGAGGACAGACAGGATACATGGATACAAATGCCTGGGTAGAATGGGTTAAATTTTCTGTGCATGCATTGAACAAAAGCAATTGCTACACATGCGCTGCAGGACGGCCACAGGAGCAGGTAATTCTGTTTCCTCTAGGTTGGGATACAGACCTGATGGGAATGTACTGTATGATGGCTCTATACCAAGACAAGGACGCATGGGGAAATGAAACTTGCAGGAGCCCGTTGTTGCTTTTCCCAGCACTACAAAGATCACATCCAAGGGCGATCCTTTCCTCCTCCGTAGGGATGATGAATCACTCCTCTTGCCTCTCCAGGTAGAGGGAAGAATTCAATAAACCTGTAGATCTATCGACTCATACCCACATCCTAAATGTCTCTAGTGAGCCAGGTTACAACTATTCCAACCTGCGCATCCCCCAGGGAAGATGTTTGGTGGTATTGTGGGAAAAGGAACCTACCTAATCTGTTGCCGTCCAACTGGACTGGAACTTGTGCATTAGTCCAATTGGCAATTCCATCTGCTTTGGCATTTCATACCTCATTGAAAATAATAGTGTCCACCATCAAAAGCGAAGGACATTAGAAGGGTCATTTGACTCTAATGTATACATAGATTCAATAGGAGTCCCGAGGGGAGTTCCAAGTGAATTCAAGGCCAAAAATCAAATAGCTGCAGGATTTGAGTCAGCACTCTTCCAGTGGTCCACTATTAACAAGAATGTAGACTGGGTTAATAATATTTATTACAATCAACAGAGGTTCATTAACTATACTAGAGATACCCTCCACGGGGTAGCTAGTCAATTGGATGCCACTAATTGAATGGCCTGGGAAAACCAAATCACACTGGACTTGATTCTGACAGAGAAAGGGGGAGTTTATGTCATAGTAGGGGGGAAATGCTGCACCTTTATTCTGAATAATACTGCCCTGGATGGGACCATTACTAAGGCATTACAAGGGCTTACTGCATTGGCAAATGAATTGGCTAAAAATGCAGGCATTAATGATCCATTTACTGATTGGTTAGAAGGATGGTTTGGGAGTGGAAGGGGG
>NW_007730062.1:116042-118969 GCF_000696425.1 Galeopterus variegatus
AAGCCCACCTGTAAATCTAAAAGCGCCACAGATAACCAACAGTTGATCCTATCACAATATCCGTTCAAAAAAACTGTATAAAAGCTGCTTGCATTGTGAATTCGGGGCCACTCCTATAAACGGGGCAACCTCCAGCATGCCGGAAATAAAACCTCTTGCTTGTGCATCGATCTCTCTGCCTCCTGGTCTTTGCGAGATGAGCCTTCCCATCAAGTTAAGATTCGTGCTTTTAGGCCGGTCTTACACCCCAAATGGGAAAAGGAAGAACAGGTGATACCCCTCATGACTTTTGAGGATTAGGGGTCAGGGGTTCCCTTTAGTAAGGTCTCAGCAGGAACTCTTGACAAACTTAAGGGTGGGACCTAAGGAAGAAGAGGCAACATTTTGACACAGGAAAAACCAAAGATCAATTTCTTAAAAACTGTATACTGGCCATATCCTCTACTTTGTCTTCCGTCAGGTTAAAAGAGCTTCTTGCTCAGACCCCACCTCTTGAATTTATTGTACCTGGTGTTCATCAAGACCTGGAAGGAAGACAAGCTTTGGCCGAGCTGGGAAGATTCCTACCAGGTGCTCTTCACTGCTGAGACTGCTATACGAACTGCTAAAAGGGTGTGGACTCATTCTACAAAAACAAAATGGGGGTTGGAGGTTGGGACTACCTCTGGAAATTGATATGGATGAGATGGACTGTTACTCCAGGGATTAGAGGACAGACAGGATATGGGGATACAAATGCCTGGGTAGAATGGGTTAAATTTTCTGTGCATGCATTGAACAAAAGCAATTGCTACACATGCGCTGCAGGACGGCCACAGGAGCAGGTAATTCTGTTTCCTCTAGGTTGGGATACAGACCTGATGGGAATGTACTGTATGATGGCTCTATACCAAGACAAGGACGCATGGGGAAATGAAACTTGCAGGAGCCCGTTGTTGCTTTTCCCAGCACTACAAAGATCACATCCAAGGGCGATCCTTTCCTCCTCCGTAGGGATGATGAATCACTCCTCTTGCCTCTCCAGGTAGAGGGAAGAATTCAATAAACCTGTAGATCTATCGACTCATACCCACATCCTAAATGTCTCTAGTGAGCCAGGTTACAACTATTCCAACCTGCGCATCCCCCAGGGAAGATGTTTGGTGGTATTGTGGGAAAAGGAACCTACCTAATCTGTTGCCGTCCAACTGGACTGGAACTTGTGCATTAGTCCAATTGGCAATTCCATCTGCTTTGGCATTTCATACCTCATTGAAAATAATAGTGTCCACCATCAAAAGCGAAGGACATTAGAAGGGTCATTTGACTCTAATGTATACATAGATTCAATAGGAGTCCCGAGGGGAGTTCCAAGTGAATTCAAGGCCAAAAATCAAATAGCTGCAGGATTTGAGTCAGCACTCTTCCAGTGGTCCACTATTAACAAGAATGTAGACTGGGTTAATAATATTTATTACAATCAACAGAGGTTCATTAACTATACTAGAGATACCCTCCACGGGGTAGCTAGTCAATTGGATGCCACTAATTGAATGGCCTGGGAAAACCAAATCACACTGGACTTGATTCTGACAGAGAAAGGGGGAGTTTATGTCATAGTAGGGGGGAAATGCTGCACCTTTATTCTGAATAATACTGCCCTGGATGGGACCATTACTAAGGCATTACAAGGGCTTACTGCATTGGCAAATGAATTGGCTAAAAATGCAGGCATTAATGATCCATTTACTGATTGGTTAGAAGGATGGTTTGGGAGTGGAAGGGGGTGGTAGCCTCGGTCCTAAATTCCCTTATAATTGTAGCTGGGGTTTTAACAGCAATATGGTGCTTCATTGCTCCATTTGTCAGAGGCCTGACACAAAGGCTTATGGAAGCTGCAATTAATAAGCAAATGTGCATGACCTATGCCCAAAATAACCTCAGGTTGATGGAAGCTAACCCAGACTATGATGAGGAAAGCCAACAAATGCTAAGACAATTTGAAGAGAACCAAAAATACAATGAAAATGGAATCAGTACTTAGAAAAGTAGAGGACGGAATTTGTAAGAAAGTACTCTAAGTGATTCATTTTCAGAAATGACTTATCTGAAGGTGTTTTACTGAGATGGTAATTAGTTACTAGTCCCTTTTGTTTTCATTTTCCCAGAGAGTTGCTGAACAGATAAGGCTCTCCTTGAGATGGTAATTAGTTGCTAGCTCCTTTTGTTTTCTTCATTCCCTGGTGTTTCTCCCTTCACAGGGCTTAGCAGGCTTTTTGAGGGGGCTTGTCCTGAGCACCCAGACAAAGGAATTCCTTGCAAGGGTGTAATAAGTTTTAGGCATCTTTTGGGAAGATTGTGCACCCCATACCATAGTACTCAGCCAATGAGGAAGTGGGGGGAGGGACTTGCATACAAGGGAATAAATTTCTTGATGTAACCATTTTGTGTGTGCCTGCCCTTCAGACACCTGAAACTTGCAAGGCTGTAATTAAAGTCTCACTTTGCTATATCTCGTGTTTCCGTGTCCATCCTTTGGCATTGGATGAGTAAGGGTATTTCTCACATTTTAGACACTGAGCATTCTCAAGAAGTAATTTCCACCAACAGAAGGAGGAATATGTAAATATTTTATATACATAAGAACATCCATCCATGTACTTTAAAAATGTCTGAAATAATCAAACTAATGATACTTTTCAAGCTGTCACTTACAGCTAGAACATTTCCTAAAAACTGACCATTATCAACAAAATCAATGTGTCTGTAGAAGTATTCAAGACACGCAAGCAAATTATGTTACATAAGTTCTCAAGAAGAGGAATCTTAATCATGTAGTTATTGAGCAACTTAACACCAGAACTCAAGATATTTCAATTCATAATTTTGCTAACAGGTGCAGAATCTTCTATTTTTTATATCTTTTGTGTGGGAAGCAAACTGTAGTG
>NW_007730062.1:120212-122548 GCF_000696425.1 Galeopterus variegatus
GGATGTTTGTCCAACTACAACACCAGCAATGATATTAATACTTGTTATCTGATCTAAGTGCGTCATGTGTATTAATTCATTTAATGCTTACAGCAACGCTATGAGGCAGGTGATGAACTGAGGCACTAGGGAGGTTACATAATGTGCTCAAGGTCACACAGCTTAACAGAAGTTGGAGCTGGGTTTCCAATCCAGGCCAATAGACTCAGAGTATGTGCCCTTAATCACTATCTGCAATTTAAAAAAAAAATTATTGAAACATAATTTATATAAAATAAAACACACCCCATTTAAGTTATGGTTCAATAAGTTTTAACAAGTGACCACAAACATGCTACCACCACAATCAAGAAATAGCACATTTTCATCACTTTAAAATGTTCCCTTGCACCCTTCTGCCTTACCCACAACCCTAGTCCTAGGTAACCATTAATTTGGTTAACTATAGATTAGATTTTCCTTTCTTGAATTTCATGTGATACTCGTACATAATTTTTTCCAGTCTAGCTTCTTTTGCTCAGTATTGTTTCTGAGATCACTGATGCTGTTGCATGCATTAAGTCCTTTTAATAGCTGAGTAATATTCCACTGTATGGTTTTATGACAATCTGTTTATCTGTTCATCTGTTGATTCTTATTTGTTTGCATCTGTGTGTGTGTGTTCTGAAGGAGTTTATTTGGGCATACCAACGGTAAGAGGGCCCTGCATCTAAAAGGTGTTGGGTCCTTTGGTGGTGACGCGTGGCTTGTGCTGGTGACGCAGGACACCCCTCCTTCTCCTTCCCAACCCCCCTACTTCTCCCGCTCCCATGGGGCAGAAGGGACTTAATCTCGGAGTTGTGGAACTGCTTGACCACCGCCGGCAGCACTTGCAGACCCCAATCTTCTCCACCTTCACGATCCGGATAGAGTGGGTCTAGGTCGGTATCGGGTGCCCATGTCCTGGTAGCACTGCGGGCAGTGGCTGAGGTGGTCAAGTCTTAGTATTCCCAGTACATGGTGTGGGTGCCGCTGCGAGAGTCAATGCCCAGCCAGAGGCCCAAGTTCTTCACCAGCAGGGGGTACATCACGAACACCTTTTTGCAGTAAATAATTTCCCCAGAAGACTTCATCTTTTTTTAGCTGAGATACGAAGTACTAGAAGTGGGACTTGGCAACATGATTAGGTGCAAAGATTAGCATGCCGTAGAGGGGTGGCGAGCGTGCAGCACTTGAGGGGGCTGAGGAAGGTGTGAGCAGGCAGCACCCCACCACCTTGTACTCTCACAGTGTGCCCAAGGCCTTCACAGTACTCCCTCTGCGCTGGCCACCATCCATNGGACTTGGTGGTAATTTTATCTTACTAGACACATTGCTTGATAGATCAAGCATTTTTGGTAATTAATGCCTCTCAAGATGGATCCAAATTCACTTTTTCCCCCCTGTAAAGATGTTCACAAAATACCTCCATCTTAAGGCCGTAAAGGACTTTACAAATGAATATTATTTTTGTCCATGTTTTGGCCACAGACAAGATGAAAAAATAATACTGACTCTTCTGAGGTTTTACAGTCTCTGCAAAGATGGAATTCAAAGCTATAGGGTTTTTTTTCATTACGTATATGTAAACTTTTTATTTTATTGTGATAAAAATAAATATATAACATAAAATATGCCATTTTAAGCATTTGAAGTATATAATTCAGTGGCATTAGTAACATTCACAGTGTTGTGCAACCATCACCACTATATCCAAAACTTTTCCATCACCCAAAACAGAATCTCTGTCACTAGGTGTATTTTTATGCAATATGTTGAATATGTGTTTACTCATTAAGTAGTTCATCCACTAAACAAAAATTTATGAAGTATCCACCAGGTGTACAATCCTGCACTAGAAACTAGAGATGTACAATGTGAGTAATGTGAGATGAACAATAATGAATGATGGAGAGAATTGTCCATTTTCAAATATTCGTGCTGTGAATGGATGTTTGTCCAACTACAACACCAGCAATGATATTAATACTTGTTATCTGATCTAAGTGCCTCATGTGTATTAATTCATTTAATGCTTACAGCAACGCTATGAGGCAGGTGATGAACTGAGGCACTAGGGAGGTTACATAATGTGCTCAAGGTCACACAGCTTAACAGAAGTTGGAGCTGGGTTTCCAATCCAGGCCAATAGACTCAGAGTATGTGCCCTTAATCACTATCTGCAATTTAAAAAAAAAATTATTGAAACATAATTTATATAAAATAAAACACACCCCATTTAAGTTATGGTTCAATAAGTTTTAACAAGTGACCACAAACATGCTACCACCACAATCAAGAAATAGCACATTTTCATC
>NW_007730062.1:123673-124845 GCF_000696425.1 Galeopterus variegatus
CAGTAAATAATTTCCCCAGAAGACTTCATCTTTTTTTAGCTGAGATACGAAGTACTAGAAGTGGGACTTGGCAACATGATTAGGTGCAAAGATTAGCATGCCGTAGAGGGGTGGCGAGCGTGCAGCACTTGAGGGGGCTGAGGAAGGTGTGAGCAGGCAGCACCCCACCACCTTGTACTCTCACAGTGTGCCCAAGGCCTTCACAGTACTCCCTCTGCGCTGGCCACCATCCATCGAAAGCTATTTGCATCTCTGACTACTATGAATGAAGGTGCTGCAAACATTCATGTACAGTTACATGCACATATGTTTTAATTTATTTTGGATAAATAGCTAAGAATGTGACTGATGGGTTGTTTGGTAAGTATATGTTTAACATTTTAAGAAATTGCAAAATTATTTTCCAAAGCAGTTGTAGTGTTTTATGCACTCACCAGGAATGTATGAGAGAGTTCTAGTTGCTCCAGGTCCTTATCAAGAGTGGATAGTTCAGGGCCGACCCCCTGGCGCACTCGGGAGAGTGCACGCTGGGAACACAGCGAGGCTCCCGCTGAGGGTTCGGATCCTGTATAGGAATGGCTGGTACGCTCACTGGCTGAGCATGGTGTGGGCGACACCACATCAAGGGTTGCGATCCCCTTACCGGTCACGAAAAAAGGCAAAATAAATAAATAAATAAAAAGAGTGGGTATTTCAGTCTTTTTAATTTTAGCCTCTCTGATGATACCTAGCAGTGACTCGTGGTTTTAATGTGCACTTCCTTCAAGATTAATGATGTTGAGCATGTTTTCATGTGTTTACTGATCATTCATATATCTTCTTTTGTAAAAAGTCTGTTCAAATCATTTGCCCCTTGTTTTATTGGTGTGTTTTCTCGCCTTACTATTAAGTTGAGTGCTTACTATTGTAGTTTTTGTTTTGTTTTGTTTTTGAGGTTAAAAGGAATGCTTTATGGGCCTGCCCGGTGGCTCACTGCTACAGTGCGCCGCTTGAGAGCGCAGGGGCGCTCCCGCCTAGGGTTCGGATCCCACATACAGACCGGCCGCTCACTGGCTGAGTGAGTTGCGGGCCCAACGCCGAGGGTTGCGATCCCGTTGCGGGTCCTGGTCAGTACGGGTGCGACACTGAGGGTTGCGATCCATTGCCGGTCACGAAAAAAAACAAAAAAGGAA
>NW_007730062.1:126826-127169 GCF_000696425.1 Galeopterus variegatus
TTGGTATCAATTCCTCTTTGAAGGTTTGGTAGAACTCTGCAGTGAACCGATCCAGTCCTAAGCTTTTCTTTGTTGGGAGCCTTCTAATAACAGCTTCAATCTCTTTTATTGTTACTGGTCTTTCAGATTTTCTATATTTTCTTGGCTCAGTTTTGGTAGTTTGTATGTGTCCAGAAATTTATCCATTTCCTCCATATTTTCAAACTTGTTGGCATATAGTTGTTTATACTAGTCTCTAATGATTCCTTGCTTTTCTGAGGTATCTGTTGTAATATCACCTTTTCCATTTCTAATTTTTGTTATTTGGGTCTTCTCTCTTCTTAGCTAGCCTTTCTAAAGGTTT
>NW_007730062.1:127907-129571 GCF_000696425.1 Galeopterus variegatus
GGTGCATATGTATTTATGATATGTCTTCTTGATGGATAGATCTTTTTATCATTATATAGTGACCTTCTTTATCTCTTTTTATGATCTTTGGTTTAAAGTCTATTTTATTTGACGTAAGGATAGCTACTCCAGCTCATTTTTCATTTCTGTTTGCATGATGTATCTTTTTCCATCCTTTCACTCTTAGTCTATTTGTGTCTTTACAGGTGAGGTGAGTCTCTTAAAGGCAGTGTATTGTTGGGTCCATCTTTTTAATCCATTCAGTCAGTCTGTGTCTTTTGAGTGGGGAATTTAATCCTTTTAAATTTAGAGTTTATATTGAAAGGTTTTGATTTACTCCTAGCATTTTATTGATTTTTGTTTAGATGCCTTAAGTATCTTTTTTTCCTTTCTTCCTGATTTTCTGTTTGTCTTCTGTGTTTGTTGGCTTCTTGGGGTGGTAGACAAACTATTTTGTCTCCTTATTGTTAGCATTTTTGTTTTACTGGTAGGTTTTGTTCTTGAGTATACATGGCAGTGATGGTTGTTTTCAGGTATCAAACCCAGTACTCCCTTGAGAATTTCTTGTAAGGCTGGTCATGTGGTAGTGAACTCCCACAGTTTTTGTTTCTCTGAGAAGTATACTGTTTGTCCTTCGTTTTGGAAGGATAGCCTTGCTGGTAAAGTAGTCTTGGCTGGCAATTTTTGTCCTTTAGTATTTTGAATATATTATCCCATTCTTTTCTGGCTTTTAGGGTTTCTGATGAAACATCTGATGTTAGTCTGATTGGGGCTCCCTTACAGGTGACTTGATGCTTCTCTCTTGCAGCTTTTAAGATTCTTTGTCTTTGAGTTTTGCCAATTTGACTATAACATGTCTTGGAGAGGACCTCTTTTGGTTGAATATGTTTGGGGATCTTTGAGCCTCCTGAACCTGAATATCTGTTTCTTTCCCTATACCTGGGAAGTTTTCTGCCATTATTTCATTGAATATGCTTTTAATGCCATTTCCTTTTTTCTCCCCTTCTGGAATACCCATGATTCAGATATTTGAGCACTTAAGGTTGTCTGTGATCTCTCTTAGATTTTCTTCAATTTTTAAAATTCTTTTTTCTTTTGTCTACCTGTGTCATTTCAAACAGCCCATCGTCAAGGTCAGAAATTCTGTCTTCTGTTTGTTCTAGCCTTCTGGTTAGACTATCTGTGGTGTTTTTATTTCACTGAATGAATCCTCCAGTTCCATAAGCTCTGCTATATTCTTTTTCAGGGCATTGATTTCTTTGTACATTTCTTCTTTCAGGCCCTGTATATTTTTTAGCATTGCATTGTGTTGTCTAACTGAGTTTTCTTGTATCTCATTTAGTTTCCTTAGAATTGTTGCTTTAAATTCCTTGTCGGTCATTTCAAGGACTTCCTGTTTTATGGGATCTAGAGCTTGAGAGTTTTTATTTTCCTTTGGTGGTGATGTCCTTTCTTGATTTTTCATATTTGTGGTATCTTCCTTTGGTATTTAGTCATTGTGGCAGGGGGGATCACAGTCCACTTGTTCCACCCTGATGTCTGATCTGGATCCTGAAGGGACTGCCAATTCTGGGCAGCAGGAACGAGGCTGAGCTGGGGGTCCCATGGTGCCTGCCTGTTCCAGCATGGCTGACTCAGGGTGTGTGGGCCTAGCGGCCCACAGG
>NW_007730062.1:130424-131645 GCF_000696425.1 Galeopterus variegatus
GGGTGTGTGGGCCTAGCGGCCCACAGGCCTCTCTGGGCAGCGGGCACTGGCCTTGGCTGGGGATCTTGTAGCTCCTGACTGTTCTAGTGTGGCTGACTTGGGACATTTTGTAGTAGTTTTTAAAAATATATTCTGGATATCAGTCTTTTGTCAAGTGTGTATTTTGCAAATATTTCCTTCCAGTCTGTGGCTTTTCTGTTCATTTCCTTAATTTTGTCTTTCTAAGAGCAGAGGGTTTTCATTTTGATGAAGTCTAATTTATCATTCTTTAATGATTTGACCTTATTTTTGTTTTAAGAAACCTCAGCCTATCCCAAATTCATAAATATTTTCTCCTACGTTTTCTCATCTAGTCTTTTACAGTTAAGTGTAATGTTAGTTGCAGACTTTTGTAGATGTCCTTTATCAGGTTGAGGAAGTTCTCTCTATTCCTCATTCATTTGCTGAGACTTTATCATAAATCAAGCATTTATCAAATGCTTTTTCTGTATCTATTGAGACAGTCACATGGTATTTTTTTTCTATTAACATAGTAAATTGCATTGATACATTTTTGAATTTCAAGTCAACCTTATTTTCCTGAGAAAAACCTCACTAGATCATGATATAGTATCCTTTTAAATATTGCTGGATATGATTTATTAATATTTGCTAACAATCTCTGCACCTACATTCATTAGAAATATTGGTTGGTGGTTTCCTTTTCTTATGATGTCTTTATTGGGTGTTTATATCAGAGTAGTGCTGGCATCACAAAAGAAGTTGGGAAATGTGCCCCCTTTATTTTGTGGAGGAGTTTGTGTAGAATTTATATTATTTTTATTGTAAATGTTTTATGAAATTCACCACTAAGTCTGTCTGAGCCTGGAGTAAAGCTAGGTAAGGGCTTTGCTTTTTAAATAAATATTAGGAATTCATTTCTTTAATAGATATGAGGCTGATAAGGTTTTCTATTTCTTCAGTCAAGGTTGGTTATTTGAGTCTTTCAAGGAATTTGTTCATTTCATTTAAGTTATCAAATTTGTTGAAGGTGTTATACTACTTTCTTATACTTTTAATATTAATAGAATCTGTAGTGATGTCGCCTCTTTAGTTCCTAATGTTAGTGTCTTCTCTCTGCTTGATTAGTGTAACTGAAGACTTATCAATTTTATTGATCTTTCAAAGATCCAGCTTTTGGTTTCACTGACTTTCTCTTTTGTTTGTGTTCCATTTTATTGA
>NW_007730062.1:132980-137943 GCF_000696425.1 Galeopterus variegatus
CTATGTGAGCACTGGGAATTATTTGGCTTGCAACTTCCCCTCACTCTATAATAAGGCTGCCTTGGAACTTCACCTTATGTCTTCATAACTGTTTACTCAGCAACAGTCTCAAGGGCAACCCTACTCAATTTTTGGAAGCTCTTTTTCTTTATAGTACTCTCCTTTCTGGAACTCTGCTCTTCCAATTCCAGCTGCCCCCACCTACTGAAATTCTAATCTGTCTCTTTTACTCAGCCAGACTG
Organism: Galeopterus variegatus; assembly: GCF_000696425.1. NCBI lineage: Eukaryota > Metazoa > Chordata > Mammalia > Dermoptera > Cynocephalidae > Galeopterus > Galeopterus variegatus. The sequence goes on from NW_007730062.1 coordinate 133,223, forward strand.
CCATACTCTGCTTGGCCATGCCACTTAAAGGGTTGAAAAGCACCTGGGCAGAAAGCTAGGACTGTTGTAGGACTCGTCTCACTTGCTTCCATTCTCTTTGGGTTCGGAGCCCTGCACTGCCTGTTGTTGTTCAGTGACTGCAAAGAGTTGTCCATACATTTTGCTTAGAGTGGATGGGTATGTCTAGGAGAATTTTTTAAAAAAGAACAAATCCATCCAAAAGTACTATAAAAATTCAGACTTTAAGTGTTTCAGGAACTCTGAAAAATAGTTTAACTAGTACTCCTGACATCAAGGATTGATTCTGTTTTCATTAAGCCAGAGCTAATGTCCCTAAGAATTCTAATGGTTCCAGCAGGCTTTTAGGAGGTCGCAGGCAGTGTTCATCCATTCACTCACAAATGACACATTTACATATATCTCACATCAATTATAATCCACTTCATAAGTTAGTGTCTATTTATTCATCTTCTTTCTCAATGGATAATAGATGTAAAGTGGGAACATATTCCACGTTATATATTTGTGTTATGTGAATGTTCAGAAAAAGCCAGCCATACTTTTACACATTACTTACAGATGACTCATGGAATCTTCAGAAACTTTTTTTTCTATCCTAACTCTGCTGAAGATGATTTTTTCCCAGTGGTTGGTCCTACCATTACCTGAAACAAAACTTCTCAAAGCTTCTGATCTACTTACTCCCTCAATTTTTACTTCACCCCCATAGGGCAGAGTTGGGATTGATAGTAGCAGGATAAAGAGGGGAAAGGGAATAATCATGAGTAATATTAGTGTCTAACATTAAGCTGTTATAGTATGCCATGTATTGTGTTCATCAGTCACTATAGGCTAAGTTTGCTGTGATAACAAGCAACCCTGAAAGCTTGGTGGCTTATAACTTATAACAACAAAGTTTTCTTTATTGCTGATATTATTTGTCCATTGTATGTTGGCTCTGACTCTAGTCCACATTTTCTTTGCTCTGGCACTTAGAGTGATGGAGCACTTGCTGTCCAGAACATTGCTGGTCATTATGGCAGAGGAAAAAGAGAACACAGTAAACTGTGTACTCTTAAATCTTCTTCCCTGAAGTGTCATATATCACCTTCTCTCATATCTCATTGGTTAAATCAAGTCTATGGCCTAGGCTGACATCAGTGAGACCAGGAAACTAATCTTCCCCCAGGAAGGAACACCAAATATTTGTGAAAAATAAAAGTCTACCATACTGTGCTAAGCATTCAAACATATCTTTCCCATTGGTTAAATCAAGTCTATGGCCTAGGCTGACATCAGTGAGACCAGGAAACTAATCTTCCGCCAGGAAGGAACACCAAATATTTGTGAAAAATAAAAGTCTACTATACTGTGCTAAGCATTCAAACATATCTTTCCTTTAATCTTTATAACAGTCTTCTAGAAATAGGTACTATTATTGTTTCATTTTACAGATGAATAAACTAAAGGTCAGAAAGTAACTTGGCAAAAGTCCATCAATGTCAAATGGCAGGCTCTGAACCAGGCTTATCTAACTCCCATTTTAACTGTACCATACTGCTATAAGAAGAGTAAAGGAAAAGAAAAGAGTAGAGGGGTTTGGGAAGGAGTGTAGCAGAAGGAAAGGAAGAGAGATATTAAAAATAATTGCAAACTACTTCCTGTGGAAATCAGATCTAATAATCAGAAATGGGTAAAGAGAAGTGAATGGGGGAGGCTAGAGAGAGGAGAAAATTCTCTTACCTCAGTTCTTCCCAGCCCACCCTTCATCTGTCCATCCAGTACCATGTGTTTTGATTTCACACCATCCCAAGAAAGTCCAGCTCCTGCCTTCCCACATTCCAAAGAACCTAATGCCGTTACCGACCTCAATGTTTCCCAAAGTCTATTTCAGTTGTTGTGTTTATACTGTGAAAAAAAATGAGTTACTACATAAATTCAGCATTGAAAAAGACATTTCTGTCATTTATTCCTAGCATGTTATAAAAATGCCAAAACTTGACAATTTTCTATTGTTGTCTCTGGAAACATCTATATTAGTGATATGTGTCCACCCTTTAACCAAAATCAGTATCCAAAACTTTCTGAAGCAGTTCTATGAGAACTGGAGGGGGATACAGCTCATTAATATAACCTTAGAATTACATCAAAAAGAAAAAAGAAACTGGAAAATATGATTAGCTTATATGAAAAGGCTTAAAATTTATGTTATCCAAAATGCTCATATGAAAATATCAGATTCTTATAAGTAAATGAGCTGAGGAAAGAAGTGGATACTTCATTCAGGAAAAACCAGTAAACAAATACATGGGGGCCGGCCCGGTGGCGCACTGCTACAGTGCGCCGCTTGGGAGCGCAGCGGCACTCCCGTCGAGGGTTCGGATCCCACATACAGACTGGTTCCCGCTCACTGGCTGAGCGAGGGGTGGGCGCAGCACCGAGGATTGCGATCCCGTTGCTGGTCCCGGTCCGGTACCGGCACAACACTGAGGGTTGCGGTCCGTTGCTGGACACGAAAAAAGACAAAAAAAAAGGAAAAAAAAAAAAAACAAAAACAAATACATGGAAAGTTCAACCTCACTAATGATAAAAGAAATGCAAATTGAGACAACAATGAGGTATTGTTTTTACAATACATTTTACACTTATTTTACAACCATTTTACACTTATTAAAGGGGCATATAACTCCTTAAATGTCACTGCTTGATCATGGTTTTTTTGTTTGTGTGTTTTTTTAAGTGAAATTGCTATAAACTTAAAGTGTTGGTTTTTCTCTTTGTGGAGAACCATGTGGTAACATATAACAAAGATGTATGGGTTAAAGGCTGTAGTTGTTAAGCCCATATTTTCTTGCAAATGGATCCTGAATTTGTCCCAGCATTCGAGGGGGGTGCTACAGCTACTAAATAAATCTCTGATGGAGAAATGTCTATCTCTGATGGAGAGGTTGGAGGCTCCCGCAGGGTCCTCACAGCCCCTGGGTCACCAGGTGAAATAAAAACCTCCTCGTGTCCAGGCTTTTGACCTTTTATCCTACTTCTTGGGATGGAGTCTGAACAAATAATCCATAAGAAAAAGAAAGCCAAAGGAACAAAGTTTTGCTGCAGCATTATTTATTAGAGAAAAGATTATGAAATAAATGCTGGACAACAGGAGAACCACTTAGCATCAAGAAAATCTAGATAGTTCCATAGAATCTATGATAAAAGGATCTGACCTATATTCTACATGGCCTAGGTTAGTCTTTCTCAAAGTATATTCTCAAGAAACACGAGTTTTTACTTTACCTCCACTAGCACTGAGTAATAATTTAAAAAACAAACTATTTTTATAAATTAAAATGTTTTAAAAAATATGATGTAACTGTTAAGGACTGCACAACAACATGGAATATGCTTCTGAGCTGGTGTTAATTGAAAATGTCGGAATGCACTCATTGCAATTATCCACAATGGCTAGAAGGGAGCAGGGTCAAACGAAAAGTTTGATCTGCTGAGGTGACAAGACTGTAGGCAAACTTTTTCTCTCACTTATTTAGACTTATTGTGTAATTCGGGTAGAACATGTAATAAGAACCCTATTTTTAGAGTAAAGGAGAAATCGGACACTGTGACCCTTTTCTATTCTGCTTCTCATTGGAGGCTCCAGGATGTCATTAAAATGCAAAAACCCCAAATCATCCTCAGTTTTGGTATTTTCTGGTAAATATATTATTAGAAGCTTACTTTGAATTTAAATTGGTCTTTCTCATGGGAGTGTTTATGTGTAGATAAGTAGCTCTTATATTAATCCAGTTAACTTGGAAGACTGTACAGGGGAACGTACACCAACTGTAGTGTCCACTTGTAAATTTTTTTTAAGTTACAGGTCATTATGCAGGATGTTTGAAAAGTCAGAAAGCATAGGAGAAACTGACATTTTAAAATTATTGTATTCACAGTTTTCAAAACACTCAACGTATTTTTGTTTTCAATTACATTTCAGGTGAGGAATCTATACATTTGTAACGGTAGATTTAGTTGTTAATCTGAAAAAAAGTACAATAATTACTTAATTTGATGTATTTCCAGACTATTAAATACTCCTGTAGCATTTTTATTGTACTTTTTTCAGATTAGCGATTCCAATCATTACATTATCTTTAGAGGTACTTCATATGAAAAAGGGGTCTGGGGGTTGAAGAAAAACATTCAACATATTATTTGGAAATCCTCACTTTTTTGAACACCCTGTAATGTTCTACCCTTTGCATTGTATTTATCTCATCAGCAGCAAAAATAGAAAAGCCAGACACAGTCTCCCAAACTGGGAGGATGGGAGAGTGGAGCAAGGGAGGAGGAGGAAGAGGAGCCGGAACTTTCCGTGGCTGTCCTGACTGAGAATTAGGTTTCAACAGCAGCCTTGAAATGAGTTATGAGCTTACTGATCGAGGGGGATGGGATTAGAGGGAGTGAACAGGGGATGGAGGAAAGAGTTATGTGCCCTCCAGGACCTCTGAGAACAGCTTTCCTACAGTTTTCTCATATTGAGGCTGAGGCAAAGTTTCAAGGTAGATGAAGATGTAGTTGTTCCTCTCTCCCCACCCCCAGGGTGTGTGTGTGTGTGTGTGTGTGTGTGTGTGTGCGCGCGCACGTAGGGTGGGGGTGGTAGCAGAGGCAACAGAATGAGAAAGGAGAGAAAGATCTGAGACAATAATGAGGCTGTTGAGTGTGGGAGCCCA
>NW_007730062.1:138776-140286 GCF_000696425.1 Galeopterus variegatus
GTGTGTGTGTGTGTGTGATGTGTGCGTTTCTCTTTTTAGACCCTTTCATTCAAGAGGCATCTCCCTGGAGACTGAGGAGATGGTGGGAGTCCCCTGGGGTGCTGTCAGCTCCCCTTGCTGATCTGCTGGAGAAAGAGTGAAATGCTAGGTAAAAGAAATGCCTCCAGCCAGCTCCCAGGCAGAACTAGCACTAGGAGAATGGAAAGGGAGCTGAGAAAGACCCCTGACCTGAATAAATGGGAGAAGTTTCCAGATGTGGTTCCCTCCCCAATCTCAACCTTGCTGCACTAGCACTCTTGTTAGGAGGGAAAATTGGATTGTTCTGTGGCCCCCTCCAGCTCTGGGACAGGAGAGAGGCTCCCTACACTGCTCTCACCTTCCTTGCTTCTGGCCAAACCCCAAAGCCCCCCAGCCTCAAAGAAGGGCCATTCCTGGGACCACCGCTGAGGAAGTCCAGAGAGTGGCTGGAGAACTGATGCCTTCCCTTCCAGGGACTTCAGAAGCCCCAGCAGTCAAAAGCTCTACCTGGTCCTTCTGTCCCTTCTCCTGAAAGGGTTGCTGGCCAGAGGTTTAGTGACCAGGAGCCACTAGGAGACAGGAAGCCTGTGGGGTTGAAATGCCACCACGTTCGCCACAGTCTTCGTTGCTACTCTTTCTCATTGCAAATGCAAACTAACCCACCCGCGTTCTTGCTTCTGTGGCCCTATTCATACCATTGTTTCTAGAGAAAGTGTGCTCCATGTTGGAAAAAAACAAAACCCCGATAAACGTTTGGAACACAGACACTTCAACAAATGTCTTATAGCCTCTGGAAATGCCACCCTTACTACAACAAACATTTCTTGTGCATCCTATGCCAGATTTAGAAACACCGTGTTGGTATTTTTATTGCCTGGGTCACCACTGCTGGTACCATGGGATGGTTTTTCATTGTACACTCACAGGGCAGGAAATGCCATTGAATCACACAGTGAGAAAGTTACTACCTCTCTCTATTGCTCTTTCCTTCTGATTACAACAGAAGGAGGTCTCAGTTTGGAGCTGATAGATCTTTAATACCTTCCTAACCCTTGCTCTTTACTACTATTATTACTGCTTTAACAGGCTATAGGCTCAGAGCTTTTGACAGGTTTCTGGCAAGAATTTAATTTGTTTGCTTTGTTTTCATTGCATTTATTGTTATAATTAACTTCTGTTCATGGCCACTGACACTGGTTTTCTGTTTTTGTGGTGATCATGTATTTTAAAAATAAATTTAATTCAAAAATAAAAGGTCTATTTAAAGAAAAATAATTGTGTTGTACAAACATGGGAAAAGCATGAGCCAAAATTTGGGAAGCCCAGGTCTCATATATCATAAAGCATTTTTATAAAGAAAAGTACTCAGAGCAAACTCATTAAAGCAGTGCTTCTCACTGTCTATAAGGAGCAACCAGATTTATTTATTTTTGTTTTAGCTTTTAATAATTTTCAATTTCCACTTTTGTAAAACATAATAAAAAATGAATTA
>NW_007730062.1:140503-142246 GCF_000696425.1 Galeopterus variegatus
AAAAAAAAAAAAAAACAAAATACAAAGAGATAACAAAGTTAATTATCAAATTCATTCATTCATTCCAAAAATATTTGAGTGTCTACTATATGCTAAGGTGCTGTTTCGGATGTTACAGGTCAATGGAAAAAAATTTCTGCTCACATAGAGCTTACATTCTAGTAAGGGAGACAGACAAAACCAAGTTAATTAAGTATATAGCATGTTAGATGATGAGTACAATAGATTGGACACCATCTAACAACAGAGAAAAATAAAGGGGATATGGAATGTAACAGAGTGTGCCTAAGGGGGGAGGGAGATTTCTATTTTAATAGGGGGCCTGGGAAAGCCTCACTGGGAAGGAACCACTTAAATAAACGTGAAGGAGTCGGGGGAGTGAGCCACGGTGATATCTGGGGGAAGAGCATCCTAGGCAGAGGGAATAGCAAGTACAAAGGCCCCGAGGCAGGATCATGCCTAGAGGGTTCCAGGAACAAAAAGAAAAAAGGGCCAGAGTGATTGCNAGCTCCACACTGGGGAGAAGAAGGTGAGTTTTCTGTTTTTCTGGCAGCTGGCCAGTATGGGGAGCCAAACCCATGACCTTGCGGTTATAAGGCTATGCTCTAACCACCTGAGATAACCAGCTAGCCCACAAGATGAGTTCTGCCTAAGCAAAGCCAAGTAGGTTAATTCTGAAGATGGTTCAGAGAGAATGTTGGCCTCCAAATTATGTGGCCTGCTTGAAACTAGGAAGCTCTTCACAGTGGTTTTATTTTTAGTGGCATCTAGACATTCTCTAATTTATCCAACAGAGAGTACTTACTATGTACAAGATAATGCTTGAAGCACCCAGAGGTGGGAGTAGAGGGGAGAAGAAAATAAGGATAAATATAACAAGAGACAAGTTTTAAAAAATTAAATAAAAACCCCAAGAAGCTCATAATATAATACAGAAGACAGGGTATCTATTATACAGAAGACAGGGTATCTATTATAAAGCAGTAGTTTGTTAGGAACCATGAGAAGGATTCTAAATATAATAGAAATTTATTATGATAGAGACAGTCCTTGCTCAGTCCCAGGCCCTTGCATGTCCCTGTTTGTTAATGCCTCCAAGAGATATCCAGGAGTCAGGTGGGTGAGATGGGCACTGCTGTCCCTGGATCAAGCAATGGAAGATGGTTCATTGGCCAGGGTTGCTAGGATCCTTTTGAGAGAGGCCTTTAAAATCCACCATGGCACTAATCTAATCTAGAAAGTTCACTATTCTGATTTTTCATAGGCCATCATGAAGACAAGAAGGAGCATGAGAATTTGTTAGCCTGAATTTGCAAATATAAATTAAGAAGTCTGTGTTTCCACAAGTCTTTGTTTGCCTGGATTGTCTCTTACTGCAACAATGGCTTAGTGAATAGATCTGCCCATCCCAACCAACTGGGAAATCCCCCTGGCTCTTGCACTTTTCAGGGAACCACAGTTCCCAGAGTTGACTAGACCTGGGGCTACCTAAGTCTGAGTGCAAAATAGAAGAGAAGCCACTGGACCTTTAAATAGTGCATGAGTTGGAGTCTGGGGAAGAATAAAACTATTGAAAAATTTTCAACCTTAAAAGAAACTTCTATTTTCAATGGGAAGTATTATTTCGGTTATGGAACAAAAAGAAGTTTCAATGTAAATTCACCTGTAAGGATTTTATAATTTGGTAAAAGGTATCAAAACATTCACACAAAAGGCTAATAAAATATGAGTGAAATACAAAAA
>NW_007730062.1:143319-144729 GCF_000696425.1 Galeopterus variegatus
TTAATAGGGGGCCTGGGAAAGCCTCACTGGGAAGGAACCACTTAAATAAACGTGAAGGAGTTGGGGGAGTGAGCCACGGTGATATCTGGGGGAAGAGCATCCTAGGCAGAGGGAATAGCAAGTACAAAGGCCCTGAGGCAGGATCATGCCTAGAGGGTTCCAGGAACAAAAAGAAAAAAGGGCCAGAGTGATTGCAGCACAATGAGAGGGCTGTAGGAAATGAGGTCAGAGAAGGAACCAGGGGTCAGAAGATGTGAGAAAGTCCTCGGCGGCCCACTGTGATAACTTTGGTTTTGTTTAGAGTGACATGAGTGGCCATTGGGCGATTTCGAACAGCAAATTGACAGTGCTCTGACTTACATTTTAAGAGGATCACTCTGGCTGTTGGGTTGAGAACGGACCTTAAAGGGACAAGAGTAAAGAAGGAGGGAGACCAGTGAGGAAGCTAATGCCATAACTCAGATGAGAAATGATGCAGTTTGGACCAGAATGGCAGCAGATGAGAGCACACGAGTACAGGTGATACAAAGTGGCCAGACTTTGGAGATATATTTTAAGGTAAAGCTGAAAGCATGAAAAAATGAGGCATTAAGAGTGATGCCAACCCTACATGGATCCTGCTCTTTCTACTCCCAGGCCCTCAGTAAGCCTACGAGCATCTGTACCAGGACCTAACACATAGTAAGCACCCACATATTTCATGGATGAAGGAATGGGCTCTGCCTCCTCTACCAGAAAAAGAGAAGACCTGGGGAAGAGAGATTTGGAAATAGGAGTGTGAATTAGAGCTTTGATGTTTGACATACTAAGTTTGAGATAATTATTAGCATCAATTGAATAGGCAGCTATATTTCCAAGTCAGGAGTTCAGTGGAGGGGTGTAGGCTAGACTTATAAATTTGTTGATCATCAGCATTGGGATAACGTTTAAAGCCATGAGATTAAAAGAGATCAAGAGAGTTAATGCAAATAGAAATGAGAAGACGTCCAAGGACTGAGACCCGGGGCACCCCAACATGTAGATGCCATAGAGATGAGAAAAAACCAATGAAGATGACACAGGGGAACAGTCAGAAGCAAAGCAGGAGACAAAGCAGGCAAGTGTCCTGGAAGCTGAATGGTTCACTCTGTTAATGCTGCTCGTGGACCAAATAAGATGAAGACCCATAACTGACTATTGGATTTAGCAGTGTAGTGAAGATACCGACAAGAGCAATATGGGTGGAAGAAGGCAGATAAAAGTCTGATTAGACTTGGCACTACACAAGGGGAGAGGGAGAGGAAAAGACAATAGGAAGAGAGAAATTAGAGGCAACCACCTAAGACAACTCTTTTGAGGAAGGAAAGAAATGGAGGGAGGAGTAGAATCAAGACAAATTTTTTTTTTTTTTTTTTTTTTTTTTTTAAAGAT
>NW_007730062.1:145010-166725 GCF_000696425.1 Galeopterus variegatus
CCAAGACAAATTTTTTTTTGGCTTGCTCTAAGTTTTGTAGGATGATGAGAAAGATCTAAGGTGATGGGAAAGGTCTAGTAGAAAGGGGAAACTGATGAGAGAGAATTGTTGAAATGACCTTGAATAGATGAGAAACAATGGGATGTAGAGCACACTTGGAGGGTTGGTGTTTGCTAGATTCATCCACAGTAACAAAAGAGAAGGCTCAGTATGAATGCACCTGGGTGGTGGATGTGTTGGTGAAAGCTTGTAGAAATCTTCTCATTGTTTTCATTTTTTCAGTGAAATAAGAAACAAGTTTAACAGTGGAAGTTTGAAGAGGGAAAGAAAGGTATGAAATAGTTATCTAGGAGAGTAAACATTTGAATGGACCAGGGAAATGGGTCATGCTTCTCAGGCAGGATTAACGGCACTCTTGAGGCTTATGATTATGGATTTGTATGACATTCTACAGTTTACAAAATATTGCATTATCTCATCTAAGGTCTACCTGGAAGGAAGACAGGACAAGAATTATTGGCCCCAATTTACAGATGAGGAAATTGATGCGTTGAGAGATGCTGTGACTTGCCAAAGTCACCTGACTGGTTAGTGGGGAGCAATGTGACCCAGTTCTTCTGACACTTGGTTTAGTTATTTTATATCTGCTGCCAAGTGGCCGTGGGTAGTATGCGAGCAGAGATGAAAGATTACTCAGGGTCAGAGTGGCCTGAGGAAGTTTCACGGAAGAGGCAAAGGGACTAGAAGGAGCCAGGATTTTCAGGTGAAGAGCAACAGAGAAAGCATGCCAGCTTGAACAGGAAACACAAAAATATCTTGTAAACACTGTTTCTGGAGACTGGATCCAGCCTGCAGATATGACTTGCATGGCACCTTTTTCTTTTTTTTTAATGAGCCAACATTTAAAAACTCAGGAATTTTTGCCTAAAAATCCAGATTTTTAGCTTCTATTGAATAAGCAGAACATCTGGCAACCCTGGGCCTGAATTTGTTTATGGCAACGCTGGCTGTCTTTTTTAAACAGGACACAGGCTCTCCAGTTTGCCACAGTCCCCATCACTCCTTATTGTTTATACAGAATCCACACTATTCACTCCATTGCCTTCCCAGCATTTGAGTCTTAGGCTTATTTTAGGAATTCTATGGCTAAAAAGGTAGATTGCAGTAAAACTTGAGTTCCAAGCTGAAGAATTTGGTCTTCATTCCACAGGAAATGGAGAGCCATTAATTCTTGAGGAGGATAGCCAAAGCTTAAAATAGCTCTTTCAAAAATGATTCTTTTATTTGAAGCTGGGAATAAGGTGAGGAGAATAGAGTTGGGGATTTAAGAGATGACTTCAAACCTCACTGTCTGGTGCTATGGTCTGAATGTGTTCCCTGAAATTTATATGTTGAAACTTAATTGCCAATATGATAGTATTGTGAGGTGGGTCCTTTAGGATGTGATTAAGTCATGAGGACAGAGCCCTCATGAATGGATTAGCAACCTTATGAAAGAGGCTGACGGGAGAACCCCAGGCCATTTTGCCCTTCCACCATGTGAGGACACAGCATTCACCCCCTTAGGAAGATGGAGAGTTTAAGGCACCATATTAAAAGCAGAGAATAGGCGTCACTAAACACTGAACCTGCTGATGCCTTGATCTTGAACTTCTCAGCCTCCATAACCGTAAGAAATAAATTTCTGTTCTTTATAAATTACCCAGTCTTAGGTATTTTGTATAGTGCACAAATGAACTAACACACATGGGGAAATGGGAACTGGGAAGGTACGAGCTGGGCCTGGGCTGTGGAATGGGTGGGCCTGGCCTACATGGCTTCCAGATGCTAAGATCAGAGTTGGGAGCCTTGGGCAAAGCAGAGGCAAGCAGGGAGCTAAACCTGGACTGGAAATGCATGGTCACTAAAGAAGTTAGGTTTACTGGCTCAGAGTCTGGAAGGGTTCCTTGAAATAGAAATACAAGTGGAGGGGAAGGGAGCCTTAAATAGGGGCCTGCAAGCATGAAGGGAAACATCAAAGAGGTCAAGCTGGTTCTGGCTGGGCAGGTAAAGGCTATACCAGGGTCACGGCTGTGGGAATGCAAACAGTGGGAGAGAGGTAAGAAGAATTTAGAAGGAAGATTCCATAGGAACTTGGTGACTAACAGAAAGGGGATCTGAAGGAGGAATGAAAAAATTACTCTAAGGCTTCTAACTTGGGAGCCAAGAAAATCGTGGTGCCATTAACAGATATAGAGAAGTGAAGAGGAGGAGGAAGCATTTAAGTGTATGAGATCGAGGTGCCAGCAGGATGCTCAGGATGTAGCGGAAAGAGTTTAGAGAGAGAGAGATCTAGGCTGAAAGTAAATATTAGGGTATCATCTGCACAGAGGTAAGAGATGAAGATGTATGGAAGGCAGAGGAAGGGAGGGAAAGAGAAGAGCTGAGGAGTGAGGCGTGAATCTTTGGGCATATTTATACTTAGGGAGTTCATGAAAGTATCAGAGCACATCTGAGATGGAGGAACAGAACACTCAGCTCCACGCTGGCCAAGGGGCGCAGCGTGGTGTTCAGTTAGGTCAAACCCTGAAAAGGCCAAAGAGAATGAGAACTAAGGAACAAAGGCAGAGCCAGAGGAAAGTATTTTCTAGAGAGAAGATTCCCACATTCATTTGTTTGACAAATAATATTGAAAATCTGGCCTTTATCCAGGCCCTGAACAAACCAAGACCCTATCCTCGTGGAGCTTCCACGCTACTGGAGAAGGCAGACACTACACGAACGTTGACTGTGCTCAGTGCTGTGAAGAAAAACGAAGCAGGGTAAATGGGCAGAGAGGGTGGAGGGAGTCCAGAAAGGCCTCTCAGAGGAGGCGGCATTTAAACAGAACCCTAGAGCTGGCCAGTTAGCTCAGTTGGTTAGAGCGCCGCCTTATCAAGGACTCTCTAAAGGAAGTGAGGGACGGGCCTTGCAAATATCCGGGGGAGAGCATTCCAGGCCAGGGGAAAGCAAGGGCGAGGCCTGAGCCTGGCACGGCTCTGTGGGTGTGAAAACAGCAAGGCGGCCAGAGTGCCTGATGGGGGAGGACAGGAAAGGGAGGCAGGGACTTGGGACATTAGCAGAAGTGTGAGGAGCCCCCTGCAGGGTTAAAGCCAGGCGGTGATATGGTGGTATTTATGCTTTAAAAGAACCACTCTCGCTTGTGGGTGTTTCTGATGGTCTGTCTGCAGCTGGGAGGGTGGGGGCAGGGAGGGGCAGGGGCAGGAGCAGGCAGTCAGGAGGCTCAGCAGGCGCTGAAGAGAGGAATGGTTTGGAGCAGGAGGAGTATGGGGAGAAGTATCGAGGATGCTGGAGGGCTGAAGCCACCAGACAGGGCGACCTTGCAGATGCTATGAGGAGGGGGAAGGAGGAGGAAAGTGTTACATGTAAGATCCTCTTCACTCAGGGAATGTTTACAAGTTCTGAGGTACAAAGTAGACAAGGCTCCCTGGCCTTCAGTTCCACCACTTTGGTTTTTTCTTGCACAGCCCTGTAGAATGGCCATTGCTAGAGGAAGGTAAATTGGTCAATGTTGAAAGAAGGTTGTTTTGGGAAGGAAACATGATTTTCTGTCTCCACAGGAAAATGTTGACCTCTCCAGAACTCAGACATAGGTCTAGAATTGAGAGCTTCTTACCTCTTACTAACTAGAGTTTTAAGAATAACACCTCATGACATCCTGCTGCTTAGCCCTGACTCTCTGGTCTCCTGGACTCTGGGTACTGAGATGTGGGGGTTCCCTGTGGCCCACCACTCTCTCACCTTCTCCACACTAGGTAGCTGTGTCATCTTGCTCTCCAGTCTGCACACTGGCACTAAGTCAATATTCTCAAAATACTGCTTGGATCACATCAGGCCTCTCCTCAAAGACCTTTAGGGGCCCTTGTTGTTCACAAAGCTGTAGTAAGTGCTTCGGTTTGGCCCCAGCTTACCTTTGTATCCTGCTGGTCTGCTTATTCTAGGACCCAGCCAAGATGATACTGCTTGCTTTTCTCCAAACACAGACCACATTTCCCTATCTCTAGGCCTTTGCTCCTGCTGTCCTTCAAATCTCCCCCTGGTCCTTCCCTGCCTCCTGAAAACGTACTTACCATTCAAGACCCAGTTCTAGCACTTTCTCCACGAAGTCTTTTGAATGTGATCATCTTCTCTTAAATCCTTTCACAACTCAATATTCTCATGGTGCTTGCTAGATTCTTTTTGTGTTGGGGTTATCTGTGTGTCTGTATGATTCTCTCCTCCCTCCCCACATTAAATTGGTGCTTTCAGGGCAAGAGCTCCCTTTTCCTCTTGTTTGTATCATCTGAGGTCCTTAGCACAAGGCCTTGAACATAACAGTCAGTCAACAAATACTGAATTGGACTGCTTTTCAGACAAGACAAACAAGAATTCTGAAAGAAGTCAATGTGGGAAGAGAGACTTTAAAGCAAGCGTTCACAAATGTGGGAATGGCCTGCAACGATCAGCAGAGGGGCAGCCAGTGAGATAGACACAGACCTGGCAGAGAAGGAAGTGCAGGCCCAGAGCCAGGACCACAAAGTCACCCTGCCACACGTGGCCCTGCTGCATGGACGGCCCACCCCAAGGGTCCCCCAGGAAGTTATGCACACTGCTCTCACTTGAGCTCTCACTTGAGCTCTCACTTGAGACAATTCGCCCTCCTGCTATAAGCTCTTCCAGGTGGTTTGGAGAGCCCCTCTCACCAGCCACTTTTACATGACAGCTGCATGAGCAGAACAGCTGGCCTCCTCTACTCCCTTAATCTGTGTGTCTACCCCTGTCTAATAAGGCCTTGGTCCACCAGGCCAGTGCCAGGCTCCCTCCCTTTGTTTATTCTGATTCTCTTTAACTTTTTATCACCATGAAATTACCCCAAATGTGACCTGCACTAAACATCAAAATAAAACTTGGGACAATAGACTCTTAATCCCCAAACAGCCATTTCAGCTTAAGGAGCATGGAAGAACCTCTACAGTTACTTAATTCAATTGCCCCCAACTAGGCTGCAATGCAGAATCAGCTGTGTAACTTTTCTATGCCCCTCCTCTGGAAATCCTGATTCAGTAGGTCATGGTGGGGACTGGAATCTGAATTTTAACATACCTCCTGGGTGGTCCTCACACAGCCTTGGGAACGCTGATGTCATCTCTCCCCTCATCTTGTAGAGGAAGACTCTGAGGCCCGAGCACTTGGTTGCCTGGTCCCAGGTCATGCCCTGCTGGTGCTGATAACCAGTGCTTCCATACGCTTCATAGGGTATATTATTTCATGTGATCCTCCAATAACTTGCGAGGCTGGTATTAATAAAGGACTATCCGTATTTCACAGAGGAAGGAATGAAGCTGCAGAGCAGGGAAGTGACTCATCTAAGGTCTCGCTGTTCATGGACAGACCAGAATTGGGCCCAGATCTCTTGAGCCCCAGTCCTACCATCTTTTCACTGAAAAATAAGGGTCCTGAGTTCAAGCAGGTGATGGTGGATAGGCTGGGTGGGAAGGACATTCCAAATGAAAATCCATAGTCTGGCTTCCTACAGCTTGCCGTCACATAAAAGAAATAAGTAGCATGCAAAGGCATCCATCGACTCACTTACTGAAAGGCTTACAAGCTTTGTAATGATTGATTGAAAATTTTAAACATATTTCTAATTATGAAAATGTTCAAAACTACAAAATAGGAAAGAATAGAATAATTCTATTTACCTTAATAGAAAATCCTTATTTATCCAACATCCAAATTTAACAGTGGTCACAATTTTGTTACATTTGCTTTATCTGGCCCTTTCTATTGTTTTTCTTTGCTGAAGTTCTTACATTTAGCGATCTTAAAACAAATTTCAGACATCATGTCATTTCTTCCCTTCGTTCTGCAGGATGCATCTTGTAAACACATGCGACCTTTGTGTTTAAAGGAGCGTGACTTTGCAGGCAGAGCCCCATCAACCCACCTGTTCCTGGAGCACAGCATATCTGCCGAGTGTGCTGGCAGGTCTTAGTGCTGCATTCTGGCACCAGCTGTGGGTTCTCAATCATCCTGCCTGGCAAACACATTCTGGGCTCCTTCCAAATGCTCTGACACATTCGGGTGTTGATTTAATCCAGTCTCAGTTTGCCAGTTGCTGCTGAGTGTTCCCTTGCCTGCTTTAAAGACTGTCAGAAAAGGAAGTAGGGAAACAGCATCCAGACAACAGTTACTCAGTTCCCAGGTCACAGGTAGGACTGTAACTAACCCCTTCTTCCTGCACTAGGATGCAGGACATGTATTCCTGCTGCTATAAATCTGAAGCACAATGACAGATTGAGAAGGACAGTCGGACTCTCTAGCACACTTCAAGAGGAAAGAGTGGTTATTATTTTTGGCAGCCACTTGTTAAATATTTGTCTGATGCTGGGGTGCTTACCAGTCACATTAAGATGAGAGGTGCTGTAATGCCACCTCTTCAGAGGTGTGGAGGGCATGGTGAGAGGGCCCTTTCATATTTCACTTCATTGAGGCTGTCCTACTGCTACATGCCACCAGCTGTTCCCATCAGTACTACACATATAAAATCAAAAGCTAGAGCCATAAATCCTGGAGTTAAACAGGTCTATCTATAGCTTTTGTCCTGGTCTTCGGCATTGCTTCAACCAAAGCTGTATGCAGACTTCCCTCAGTCTGCCTGACCAGCACCCCTACCTCCCTGTCCACCCTCGTGAGACATTCCTAGGAAGCACCAGGATGTTAGTCCTCTGAGATTCTTCAGCATTCATTCTGCTGATGTACCATCCAACACAAGCTGGACACAGGAACCACAACTTTGGGTTAAGTTACTCACACTTCTATTTCTGGGAGACTGCAGCATTTATGTGTCCTAAAATGCTTTGGGGAAACCGGAATAGCCAAGCTTGACACATATTTTTAAAAACACCTACAAGTTTCCACTTTTAATTTGAGTAACCAATACTTGAATACGTAGTAGCTACATGAGGACTTCGGTCCTGGTTTCTGCCACCAACACGCTGATATCTTACACCCATTGACTCACCTAATTAAATTCTTCTCTCACAGGATCACATTCCTGTTTTCATGTGGGTGAACAGGCACTGAGATAATCAGTGCTATAGTTATTTTTCTACTCAGAAGAGAATTGATGTCATTTGGCATCTAGAGGCATACCCCAAATTGAAAATAAACAACACGTAGCATCATTTACAGGGTATAGGCTATGTCTTTAGGGTACTGGAACCACCAGTAAAAAATTATGATTCAGTTGATTAGATGATTGTTTTTTTATAATACAAATGACAAATGACAGGCACCATCTATTAAGTTTACCTTATCTGAATTGAGGTAGAGAGTAGGGAGAGGCCAAATTTTAGCTTGACCACAAAATTTAAGGAGGCGTTCACTCTCAGGGTCATGAAAATGTTAACCCTATGCTTGCATAACCTTGAGAGTGAGTGCCTCCTTAAATTTTGCACACTAATCACATCACTCTGTGGATTGGGGTCAGCTGAGGACACAATAATTACCTTGTTAAGTTACAGAGTCTCCCAGCCCAAATCCAGGAGATTCCAATTCAGTACATCTGGGGTGAGGCTCAGGAATCATTTTAAATAAGCTCCCTCAGGTAATCCTTATATGTAGTCAAGTGTGGGATCTGCTGATGTAGTGTTTAGAATACCACAATTAGAAGGTGACCTTCCATGAAATTTAGCATGATTAGCTCCGAGTAAATGTACTTGGTTCAATTCTGAGTTTTTCCCATGTAAAAAGTATTTGGATTTGATTTTGTATCAGGATTGTGTTCAGCTGCAAGCAACATAAAATCCTGCTAAAAATGACTTTAACAAACAGGATTTTATGTTTCCTGTAACTAGAGTCTGGTCAGTATCTCTGTGATTCTGTTGGACTCTCCTTGGTTGTGTTTGCCTCATGGTTCCCAAATGACAGCTGTGGATCCAGTGATCATCTACCTTCAAGACTGTAAGGGAGGGAGAAGCAGAAGTGCACTGCTGGCCGTGTCTGTTTCCTCATGTGAAGGAAGAAACTTCCTAAAAACCACCTCTTCCCAGGACTTCCCCATGCCTCCGACATTCGCATCCAGCCCAGCCACAACCACCAGGCTGCCCCCAGAAGCCCCCTGGACTCCCCTGCTGGAATGTGGGGGGTGCCACAGCCCTCGACTTCCCCATGCCTCCGACATTCGCATCCAGCCCAGCCACAACCACCAGGCTGCCCCCAGAAGCCCCCTGGACTCCCCTGCTGGAATGTGGGGGGTGCCACAGCCCTCGACTTCCCCATGCCTCCGACATTCGCATCCAGCCCAGCCACAACCACCAGGCTGCCCCCAGAAGCCCCCTGGACTCCCCTGCTGGAATGTGGGGGGTGCCACAGCCCTCGACTTCCCCATGCCTCCGACATTCGCATCCAGCCCAGCCACAACCACCAGGCTGCCCCCAGAAGCCCCCTGGACTCCCCTGCTGGAATGTGGGGGGTGCCACAGGCCTCGACCGTGTCCCCCTTCCTTCTCCTCCCACCCTATCCATTTCCCTTTCTCCCTCTCCTCCTCCCCCCCAACTGCTCCACAACATCTTGGAATGTAAAAAATAATAATTAACTATAAAAAAGAAAACCACCCCTTCCCAGTAGACCTCTACTAGGTCCCATTGGCTAGAACTGGGTCACATGGGCACCTATTGTTGAAAGGGAAGCAGGGAAATCCAGGAATAGGCTCATCGTAGTAGACTTTGACTAGTGTTTCTCAAACCTTAGCAAGCATTGAAATCCCCTGGAGAACTTGTTAAAACGCAGATTGTTGGGCTCCACCCCAGAGATGCTGATTCTGTAGGACTAGGTTAGGACCTGAGAATTTGTATTACTTAAAGTTTCTAGTTGATGCTGATGCTACTGGCCCTAGGCAAGTACTTTGAGAACACTGACTTCCATCAATGTTTCTAAAGTCTGGTGCATTAAAAACATCTGGAGAGCATTTTTAAAGTTACAGTTTCCCTGAATTCTGCCCGCTGCCCCTATGTTCTGATTTAATTTGTTGGTGGGGTCCAGGCTTCTTTATTGTCAAAGCTGCCCAGATGATTCTAATGGAAGCCAGGGATGGGAACCACTGTTTTAGGCCAATCATGATCTCTTATCTGGGGCTGATATCAAAGTTCTATTAGCAAGGAGGAAGAGGGGAAGAGAATAGGCCTGCTACTGCAGGTTTAGATGATGGTTCCTAAACTGGCTGCAATTTTGAATCACTTGGGAATTTTTTTAAATTCCAAAGTTTAGGACATTCCCCAGACAATTAAATGATAATCTCTAGGGATGAGACACAGATAGTAATTTTTGAAGCTCTCCAGGTGATTCCAGTATGCAGACAAGTTTGGGAACCCCTGGGTTAAGAGAAGATTGTCATGAAGGTGATTACATTTGAAAACAATTTTAGAGGAAAGTGTGAAGGGATGTTATTTGGATTGAAAAAGAGAAACCTGAAGATTTATTTGTAGTTTCCATACAGAATGTGGGAAAATTTCACAAAGGATGCTGTTATTCATCTGCACTCTTGAAGAACAGCGAGGAGGAAGTGGGATTAACCTGGTCAGAGCCCATGGGTTAGATGTAAAGGGAAATTTTTTAGCTGCAAATTATTGCAAAGAAATGTGTTGTGGTGAGAACAGGGTTGTGCGATCCTGTCATTTAAGAGCTACAAAAATAGTATAGATTCTCATCTGCTTAGAATGTTTTAATGTCATTCTTTCTGAAGGTGACGAGGTGGATGAAATGACCTGTCTACCTTTCTTTGAAAATTTCTTTTACTTCTCCTCATTTCACATCTCAACTTAAGACAGACCTCTACATTAACAATTCAAAGAAAATATAACCTTTGCCTGCCTATTTGCTTGAATGCATAAAATATCTGACAGCTAGTTATAGGTTAAGATGCCACTAGCTAAAACTGCTCAGATCTCTAAAAGACTATTTTGAGCTTCCGGATGACAAGCATACTGCCAAATAGAGAGAGCCATTCGCATTTGATTTGAATAGTTCCTGTGTTTGAAATGTAAATTCTGTACTTAAGAATGATTCACTGTCCTGTCTGAGCTTTGCTACACGCATATGTGCGTACACACACGCCACCACCATCACCACCAGGATAGCTATTTTCATGTTACATAGGAATAACACATAGGAATGCTTAAATATAGCTGCAATTAAGATATATTCTCCTTTGCACATGAAAATGTCACTGGCAATTGTGAGTAGTACATGTCTTTATTGTCTTGCAAAGCTGGCAATGGACTTAACCCTGATCATACCTAACCTATTACCGGTAACATGCACTAGTCCAACTGCTGGGGTTTCAAGTGCAGAGGAAAGAATAGGAGGGCCTCAAAGAGCAAACCCATACTCAGTGGATCTTAGGTTGAATCCATGATGGAGTTAAGGAAAAGATTTAGGAGTTTTCCCCTTTTAGTTGAGTTGTTCCCAAACTTTACTGCACAGCAGAATCACTATGGGGACTTTAAAATACCCTGATGCCCAAGTTCCATTTCATACTAATTAAATCAGAGTGATGGGCTGTGAAATCCAGGTATCAGTGGTTTTAAAGATCCCCAGGTGACTCTAATATGCAAAGTTTGAGAACCATTGCCTTAGTCTCATTCATCATGGGATCTAAAATGACTTATAGAAAGAATTTCTCTCAGGTCTCATGGTCAAAAGTAGATGTGGGAATTAGGTAAGTTTTCCTCCCTGCTGTGAGTGTGACAAATTAATTGATCATAAATATTCACTCCTCCTACTTCCTTCACCGTAAGAGAACCTCTAACACAGCTGCTCAGAATAAAGACTACTTTTCCCAGCCTCTCTTGCAGCAGGGCGTGGCTGTTTGTCTCAATTCTGGCCTATGGGATTAAGTGAAGTGCTGCATATTCCTGGACGATTCTTAAAGAGGAGGCCATGTATTCTTCTCCCCTTCCACCTTCTTGCTAGCCAGAATGCAGACCTAATCAATGAAGCTCCAACAGGCAAATTGGACACTGAGATGATTTTGAAAAAATGGAAGCCACACAAAGGAAAGAAAGTGGAAGGACCCTGGTTCACAGCACCAAGCTTGATACCAGCCCTAGACTGACTCTTCTTGGCTTCTTAATGGGTGAGAAAATAAATTACCTTGTTTATGGCACCAAGTCTTTCATTGCAGCTGAATTTAAATCTAACAGTGGTTCTCAAATTTTGCTATATTTCAGAAATGTTTACAAAGCTAATGAGGCATGCTGAAGTAGGTGATTCTGATGCTTAAGTAAGTTTGAGAACAACTGTACTAGACAGGCCTGGAAGCTAGAGAGGCACGTGGTGAAGGTAAAACTTTGAAATTGAAAAGTAAGGATTGATTAGAATGCTTTTGGGAAAGCTAATCTACCAAGTAAAATATTTAGTAGTACAGAGTAATGATTAAAGACTTTGGTTCAGGGGACAAAATAGAACCAGGGTTAAATCCTGGCCTTGCCACTTACCATCTATTAGTAACTAAGCTTCTCTCAGCTATTTTCATCATTTGTAAAATGGGCCAGTATCTATAGTATGGTGTCATTGTGAGAATTAAATGAGATAATTTAAGATAATGCTTAGTATAGTAATTGCCTCATAGTAAAGGCTCAATAAATGTTGGCTTGAAAACAAAATATTAGGGCAGAATTTGTGATCTGGCTTTGAATCCAGTTTAGTCCCTGACTCTACTCTGTCCAATATGGTAGCCACTAACCACATGTATACCACTTCACACTTACTAGAACAGCTATAATAATAATAGTAATAAAATAACACATGTTGGGAAGGATGTGGAGAAACTGGAACATGTACACATTGCCGGTGGCAATGTAAAGTGATGTGGCCACTTTGGAAAATGGTTTGGTAGTTCCTCAAAATGACAAAAATAGAGCTATCACACAACCCAGCAATTCTCCCAGGTATATACCAAGAGAAGTAAAAACATGTTTACACAAAAACTTGTACATGAGTGTTCATAGCACCATTATTCATAATAGCCAAAAAGTGGAAAACCTAAATGTCAATCAACTGATGAATGGATGAACAAAATGTTCCATACAAAAGCATCCACACAATGAAATATTATTTAACAATAAAAAGGGGCCGGCCCTGTGGCTCACTTGGGAGAGTGCGGTGCTGGGAGCGCCGAGGCCGCGGTTCGGATCCTATATAGGGATGGCTGGTGCGCTCACTGGCTGAGCGTGGTGTGGACCACACCATGCCAAGGGTTGCGATCCCCTTACCGGTCAAAAAAAAAAACAATAAAAAAAAAGTATTGATACATGCTACACTGTGGATGAACCTTGAAAACATTATGCCAAGTGAAAGAAACCAGTCACAATAGACCGCATATTATTCAGTTCATATAAAATGCCCAGAATAGACAAATCCATAAAGACAGCAAGTTGATTAGGGTTGTGGGTAGGTAGAAAGGGAATGCTAATAAATATGGGATTTCTTTTGGGAGAGAAAAAATGTTCTAAATGGAGATAGTGGTGATGGTTGCACAATTCTGTGAATATACGAAAAACCATTGAATTGTGTATTTTAAGTGGCTGAATTTTACGTTATGTGAATTCTATTTCAGTAATGCTAAGATCAAAACATAGGTTCCTCCCCCCATAAAAAAGGAATCAAAAAATGAAACTAGCTTTGTAGGAAATAGAGGAAATATAAAAGTTACCAAGGCAACTTCACATAATGAAAAGAACATTGACTGAGGGTCAAGATGTAGATTTTAGGCCTGCCGTCACTATTTACTAAACAGCAAGAGCTAGGGCAAGTCTCCTATTTTTTTGTTTTCCAGCTTTGAGATTTAATACCTGCTCTGCTGGGTTTTGGACCCATTTGGGACCTGTTATACCTTTTTTGAGTGGGAATATTAATCCTATGCTGTCTCACCATTGTATCCTGGAAGTAGACAACTTGTTTTGATTTCATAGCTTAGACTTTGGACCTTTGAGTTGAAATGAGACTTTGGGGATAGTAGAGCAAGTCTCTTAACCTCTATCTTCAGCCTCCTCATTTATTAAAGGATGAGGGTTCCATTTCTAATATTGGTGGCCATGATGTCTTTCCTGTTGACCTGATAGAGCAGTTGTTGCATCAGATTCTCAAGGGGATTCATGTTCCAATACAGTTAAGAGCTGCTACTTCTGGCTCCAGCCTTGTACTCTCCATACCAGCAAAAATCTGATGAAATACCTGCAGGAGAGTCCCACATTGCCAGGCCAGTGAAACACATCTTATTACATTGAACTTCAGGAACTATATTGTGTATTCCCCCAGGAGTCCTGCAAAGAGACAGGAGATCAGGTTCTGACTCAGTTTGGATTGAAGCATCTGGTTCAGGCTATGTCCCTCCCCTGCAGACCAAGATGGGTGTGAGGGGGAGAAATAAAGCACTCTTCGAGCTGCCTCTGCTCAAAATTATCTTCCTTATACTGTAGCAAGAACAAATCAAACAAAACAAAAAAAC
This sequence comes from Galeopterus variegatus, assembly GCF_000696425.1. Lineage (NCBI taxonomy): Eukaryota > Metazoa > Chordata > Mammalia > Dermoptera > Cynocephalidae > Galeopterus > Galeopterus variegatus. The sequence continues at coordinate 158,539 of NW_007730062.1, forward strand.
TTACCATTTACAGACTAATTTCAAAATGAGTAATATAAACGTATTCACTTATACAGGGGAAGGGACGTTGTTCCAACCCTTGTATCTCACTGATGAGGAAATTGAGGACTAGAGGTTTAAATGTCTTGCTCACAGTCCCATTATCAGTAGAACTGGTAATAGAATGCTTGTTTGTAGACTCCAATTCTTTGACCTAAAGTAATACATTTTCTCAGTTGAATATCACAGAGTGGGAGAGGAAAGATTAAGCCCTATACACACTGTAGTTTCATTTAATTTAATTAAACAATCTATACAATTAAATTACAGATAAATATTGAATGAATTAAACCTCAATACACTTTATCTGAAAGAATTACTTCAATCACATAGAAGGCCAGTGTTTCCAAACTCTTTTGTTGAAAACTTGACATGCTTCTTGCTAACTTGGCCCTCTTCCCTTCCCTAGGCTCACTTAATCGGTGTTCTTATACTGTCTCCTCACTTTAAATATTTTTCTCTCTTCTTCACAACCCACACTCCATTTATCAGGAAATCCTGTTGACTTGACTTTCAAAATATTTCCAGAATCCAGCCTCTTCTCACCACTATCACCTCTTTTTCTTGGATTACTGCCATGGCCTCCCAGCCATTCCCTTTCTCTGCCCTTGCTTTCTTAAGTCTGACCTCAATATACTAGACAAAGCAATGTTTTGAAATGTAAATCAGATCATGTCCGCCCCAAACCCCGAACGACTTCTCTTAAAACCCAAAGTCTGTAGAGTGGCCTCCAAAGCCCTGCATGACTCTCTCGCCTCTCTTGGTCATCCTGCTCCTGTCATGGTGGTCTCCTTGCTGTTCCTTGAGCAGGTCAGGTGCATTCACTGTGGAGTCTTTGCTTTAACTTGTTCTTCTGCCAGAAATATGTTTCTGTGTAGCTAAATCCTAAAACATATGCAAATACAAAATTAGATGCCAGCCCTTGAAGGGTCCCTTGCAAGTTAGGGACCTTGAAATGTAAGCTTCGTTAGCTTCATAGTAAAGAGTAAATCTACCTCTTTCCTTCTCTCAGATGTCTGCTTGGCTGACTCCCTCCCTCCTTCAAAGCTTTTTTCTAATCTTACCTTCTCAATGAGGCCCGCCACAATTTCTCTGTATAATACTGCAAACTGTTCCTCCATTCCTCTGCTTTTTTTCCTCCCATGGCAGTTATCACCTTCTAACACACTTTATAATTAACTTATTTATTATCTTCACTGTTTCTCCTACCACCACCTTGCTAGAATATAAGTTCTAGGATCCCCATTTCCTCAAACAGTTCTGACACAGAGTAAGCATTCAATAAATATTTGTAGAAGGAATGAATTTATATTTCTCCAATGCCATTTTAAAAGTAATTTGAACTCCTAGGCCTGGCATATGCTAGATTCTCAGACATCATCTTAAAGATTAAAATTAATTTTAAAAAGCTACCATTGCTACTATTCATGCAATACTTAGCATGTGCCAAGCTCTTTGTTATGTTTTCTTGGTGATCCTATCAGGTAGGCACTATTATATTCCCATTTTATAGGTGAAAGAACTGAATTTAAATCTATTGCCCAAGGTGCATAGCTAGGAAATAACCAGATGAAATTAAACCCAGATATGTTTAATTCCAAAGTTTCTGATCTTTTTGTTTTGCTGTTAGCAAGTGACATTTATACTCAAGTTTCTTTCTGGCATGGCTGAGGGAGGCAGTAGAGAAAATTGTATGAACTTGAGATTAATGTATAGCTCCAACACATACTTGCTTTGGGATCTGGGCAATTTTCCTAACCTCTGAGTTTCAGTTTTCTCATCTATTAAATGGGTCTCATAGTGCCAACCTTGAAGCATAGATAAGAGAAGTAAAGAAGATAGTGTTTAATATCAAAGTTTTAAAAAGCATTTAATAAATGTTTCCTTTAAAAGATTAAAATGAGCTTATAATTAAAACACACACTTTCCTAAATAGAATTTGGAGGAGGATATGAGCCAGTTGCTATGGGGAAGTCAGTGGCAGGGATGTAGGGCTTTTCTGGAGCCAACAGAGGCTTGGCTCAAGAGAACATTGTAGGAACAGGGCAGAGAAGACCGATGTTGCAAGCCACAGGGGAATGAAAGAGAGATTCTTTGAAGTTACTTACATGTTGTTCTTACCTCCTACAAGTTGGCTTGCTCACATACTTCCATAAGATCCTAGAGTGGGCCTTTTTTCAACAATTCACTGAACAAGTGTCACAGGATACTTGAAGTTTCCTGGAATTGAGTCATCCCATACAATTTCAAATATTTTAAGTGCTAAACTTGTTATAGTTCTGCAAAGCTTCTTTGGGAAAATAGATGAGAAAAGACAATCTGACAGTGTCAGGTGTGGGGGAGGAGATTGAACCAAGGGCTAGGGGAGCTTACAGGTGAGGCACAGCAGGGTCGTCCCAAGACTCCAGTTACCTTGGCTGAGGGCCCAGCACTTGCCTCGTGCTCTTGGGAGGGGCCCATATCTTACACAGAATCCTGGCATGGCACAGGCCTCATTGATTCACATTATTTTATTTTCTTCTTAATGCTACCTGGGGACATTTTGGATAGTCTTTAAATAAACAGTTTAATCTTATTATTTATCCTATTCACTTGAAAAATATTACAAAAGAAAAATTTAAATACCCATAAGCCTACAACTCTAATGTGGCAACAACTAAAAATATGTATTTTGTAAGGACTCTGTCCATGTATTTCATGTATGTGAGATTCTTGGTCTTCTAGGTCAGAATGCAGGGTTCTGCTATTGAGGATGGTGGGACAATAAGATATGTAAAACGTATGTCAATATTAAGTTCAGCTTTGAGTAATAAAACCCTGAAAAACAGCAGCTTTAACAAGATAGAACTTTATTTTTCTTTAATTAAAAAAAAAATCTATAGGTAATTAATCCAGGAGTAGTATGGTGCTCTGTGGTCATCAGGGACTAGAATTCCTTCCAGTTTTCTGTATCTGCCATTCTTGAGTTGTGGTACTTGGTGGCTGCTGGATCTCCCCATTCTAAGCAGCTGGAAGATGAAAGAAGGGAAGTTGAAGGTTGTGCCCCTTTCTTTTAGGAGACTTCCTGTAATTTCTGCACTTGCATCTTTTTTTCTGCTTGCATCTTATTGGCCAGAATTTAGTCACATGGCCACACCCAGCTACAAGGGAAACTGGGAAATGCCATTTTTAATTGGGAGTATTGCACCCAGAGAAAAATCAGGTTTTGTTGTAAGGAAGGGAAAGATTAATTTTGGAAAGCTATTTGCAATCTGCCTCCCCTTTCTTTCTAACTCTAAGAATCTGAGATTAGTAATTGAGTATCTAAAACTATGTGAGAAAGTTCGTTTATAAATATTACCATATTTAATCCTCACATAGTCAATAAAATGTCACAGGATGAGGGTCCATAGCCCTCATCCTAAAAATTATTAAACCTAAAGTTATTAAACAAAGTGGAGTACAATCACAGTTCAAGAAATGGATTCAAAACCTGATTCATTTTCAACCAAGTCGTCTTATCTGACCTACAATGGTAGGTGAGTAAAAAGCCAGAAAAACATTTAAAATTTTTTTGTACCTTGAGGTAGTGATGTCTTTGTGTAAATAGCTTAGTAACAAGATTTTTTTATCATTGTGCTTTTTTAATGATGTTATTTTAAAAAGACATTCGATATGCTTAAGAGAATGTGATGATTAAATTCTTAAGTCTGATCTATGAGATAAAGAATTGTTTAAATTCTCAGAAAGATGTTGTTTGTGAGATTTATAAGTCTGCATTGTTAAGTATTTGAGAGAATAAGACATAGTAAATTCATAATTGTGGTTTGAAATGTCTAAAGGAACCTGATTAATTATGTAGGAGATACTGACTGTTTAAGAAATTATCCCTCATTAAATTTATGAGAACTGATGAACATTACTCATTGAATGTTAAGAATGTTAAAGAATAAGTAAAAGCATGTTCTGTTTGATTTATGAAAATATATGATCTAATATATAACCGCATAAAATAAATATAAAAACAATATCTGTGTATTATGCATAATGGCTTGAGAAACATCAGATTTTAAAAAGAAAACCTTTAACATATGTATATTCATCAAAACCCAAGTAATTGAGAGTGGCTCTTTGCACACACACAAGTCCTCTCTAATTAACAACCAGCAACAGGTATTTTTTCCCCCATTTCACAGATGACACTGTGAGGCTCAGAGTGATTATGTAATTTTCCTCTTGTCCCACAATGGGTCACACAAGTAGGATCCCATCTGATCTCTTCTCTTCTTTGTTGGGTAAGGCTATAGTTCTATCTCTAGGAGGGGGCGCCAGGCCATCCTGGCTCAGCAGCAGCTAGGAAGCTAAGGTTCAGGTGAACTGTCTTTCACTCTGACTAGAATTGAGGTACCTTGGCTAAATCTCTGCTGTGAGAGCTTCAAGGACCTCCCATGTGAGTGAGAGAAAAAAATGCCATATTTGTATTGTTTTCAATCAACTTGTTTTAATTGAAAAATTAATACAAACACATCATACAAAATCTAATTAAAAATTCAGAAAGTACAGAAGAGTTGTTGAAAAGTAAATTCTAATTTTTCTCGTTTCAAACCCCTGTTGTTCCCCTCTGCAGACACCCACAATAAGTAATTTCTTGTGCCTCTTTCCAGAAATATTCCATGCATAAGCTAAGACATTCATAGCCATGTGTACATACTCTTTCCTTTTAAACTGTTCACCATTCGCTCTCATGCTGTTTGATTTTCTTTTTTTTACCATTAGTATATATTACTTTTCAAAAACAAATAGATAATATTACCCAGTTCCTTCAGTTGGGTAGGAAAACATCTTTCAAACTCTGTTCCTTGGATCATAAGATGTAAGCTGTTCATGGAGATTCCCCTGGCACTTCTGGAAGCACACCAGAGAGAGTTCTCTGAACTGCTTGTTTATTACAATGCTGTAACTGAAGAGGTTGTGGCTTTATGTGCCTTCAATACAGTTTATCTGTGATTATTCATCCTTCTCTCTCTTGCGCCCTGTGCTCAGCACTCAGCTGAATCACTGATGAAGGCTGGGATAGTTCTGATTCACTTTGGGATTTTAGACCTTTCTGAGGTGACTGCCCCTAAACTCTGTTGTAATAATACGAGTAGGTGTGTAATAACTTTGAAAAGTATGAAGCCCTGGAACCAGGCTTGAATACCAGCAAACAGAGAAATTCCTGTTGAAGAATCAGTGGGAGAACTCTTAATTGTCAAGAAAGTTCAGGAAAAATGGCTGGTCATAAGAGAATCTTGGAGGAATTTACAGTTGCCTGGATACTAGCAATAACCAGTTAAGTTGCTATTTCTCACACTTTGGGCATTAACATACCACTTTCATCATTTTTATTACACCCAAGTACCACCTTTACTACCATTTACTTATTAATGTTTTTCAGTAGACTCATTTACATAAAATGTATCAGGCTGGCTGGTTAGCTCAGTTGGTTAGAGCACAGTGTCATAACCCAGGGTCGGGGGTTCAGGTCCGTGCATATCCAGCCACAAAAACAAATAAAAAATGTATTAAAAGATTGTCCACACAGTAAGCAGAGTGATCTTTCAAAAACATAAGTCATATCACATCATTGTCTGCTCAGTCCTCTAGTAGCTTTTCATCTGATTTGGAATAAAAACTGTGTGCAAGGTCTGAGCCCTAGTCACCTCATCTCCTGCCCTCACCATTTCCATTGCTAGGCTTCATCCACAACCGTCCCTTGCTCTTTCCTACACATGCCACGCTCATTCCCATCACAGCATCTTTACATTTTCAACAGGCTCTGCCTGAAATACTCCTTAGGTATCTCCATTTCTTGCTGCTTTAATGCATTCAGGTATCTACTCAAATCTCTCTTTCTCAGGTGGGTCTGACCAGCCTACCCAAAACGGCTCTTGCTCGTCATTACATGCCCTTTCTCTCTTCACTTTTCTTCTTAGCATTTGTCTCCACTCAAAATTTTTTACAATTATTGATTTATTTAATTATTGTCTGTCTCCCCTGACTACATATGAACTGCAGGAGATTAGGGGCTTTACTTCTTTAGTTCACTGTTATATTCCCAGAACCTAAAATAGTGTCAGGCATGTAGTAAGTACTTTATTGTTTTTTTTTTTTTTTTGTCTTTTTGTCTTTTTCCGTGTCCGGCAACGGATCGCAACCCTCAGTGTTGCCCCCGTACCGGACCGGGGACCGGCAACGGGACCGCAACCCTCAGCGTCGCTCCCGCGCCTCGCTCAGCCAGTGAGCGGGAACCGGTCTGTATGTGGGATCCGAACCCTCGGGCGGGAGCGCCGCCGCGCTTCCCAAGCGGCGCACTTATCCAGTGCGCCACCAGGCCGGCCCTACTTTATTGTTTGAAAGAGTGGATAGATAGATACATGGAGCAGATTTGATTGCCTAGGTATAATGTAATAAGTGAGGCTTCACCAATAAATGAGATAAATGGATTAGCCAATAAAAGTTATAGAAAAAGCTGACTAGCCTTATTTTGGAAAAAAAAGTGACTATAGATAGTCATCGTCATCATACAACTAAGTAAATATGTGTGCCCAGATGGATTAAAATGTGGGTAATTTAGAGCGAATCATTTTTAAAAACCCTGAAAATACAGCTGAATTTTTTTCTGATTTCTCATTGGGAAATAGCTTCCTAATCTAAAAACAATGGAAAAATAAATTAAAAGACTAATACATTTGAATTCACAATCACTGTTAATGTCTTTAGAATATTCATTTAATTAGGTATTGTTTGCTTGTTTTTGCATTCTCTCATTTTAATTTTAATGCAAATTAAAATCATAATGAAATAGCACTACTTATCTGTTAGGATAGCTAAAAAATTCCAAAAAAACAAAAACAACACTGGCAATACCAACTGTCAACAAAGACTAGAACAAGTGAAACTTTCACACCATCCTGGTAGCAATACAAAATGGTAGATCATCTCAGAAAATTGTTTTGTGGTTTCATATGAAGTTAAATATAAACTTACCATACAACCCAGCAATTCCACTTTTAGTTATATTTACCCAAGAGAAATAAAAATTTATCTTCAAGCACTTGTATGTGAATGTTTATAGTGGCTTTATTCATTATTGACAAAAACTAGAAATAACCCAAGTGTCTTTCCTTCAACTGGTATATGGATAAACAAAATGTGGTATTCTATACAATAAAAAAGGAACAAAGCACTGACATCCACAATAACAGTGATGACTCTCTCACTTTATGCTAATTGAAAGAAGCTGGGCTCAAAGAGCTACATTCTGTATGATCCCATTCATAAGACATCGTAGAAAAGGCAAAAGCGTAGAGACAGAAAACAGAGGGTGATTGTCAGTAGCTAAAGGTGGAAGCAGGGTTGATTGAAAGAGGGACTGGGGAAATTTTTCAGAGGTGATAGAAATATTCTATATTTTGATTGTGGTTCTGGTTACCCAACTATATACATTTATGAAAATTCATAGAACTTTATATTATAAAGGATGAATTTCCTGTATGTTAAATATACTACAATAAATGTAACTTCTAAAAAAGAATAAAATTGAAAAGTAAGCAAACTGGAAAAGTGTTTAAAACAAGCATGACAAAATATTAGTATTATTCATACATAAACAATGCATAAAAATTGTTAAGACAAGTACTAGTTGTTAAGCAAGAAAGGAAACCAGGGCCGAGCCCGTGGCGCACTCGGGAGAGTGTGGCGCTGGGAGCGCAGCAGCACTCCCGCCGCTGGTTCGGATCCTATATAGGGATGACCGGTGCGCTCACAGCACTCACTGGCTGAGTGCGGTGCGGCCAGTCTCAAAAAGGACCAAAAAAAAAAAAAAAGAAAGGAAACCATATTCATTTTAACTAGCAATCAACTAGTAGAAATTAAAGCACATTGAGACATAGTTTCCTCATAAATTAGCACCTTTATTCTCTTCCATCATTGCCTTTTTAAAAAGGTTAATACAGCATGCCAGTAACAGTGTGTAGGGATATATATACTCATACAATTTTGGTGAGAGTGTAAATTTGTTCAGATCTTCCCGGGATGCAGTCTGGCAAGTCTTTACCAACAGATAAAGACAAATTTGTTCATGCTTTTTGTTCCAGTAATTTCACCTTTGGGAATCTATTCTATGGA
>NW_007730062.1:168023-169934 GCF_000696425.1 Galeopterus variegatus
TGTATATATGTTAAATAAAATATATTATTAAAATTAATTTTACCTTTTTAAAACTTTTCGTGTGGCTACTAGAAAACTTTGCATACGTGGCTTGCATTTTACATCTGTTGGGCAGAAATGCTTTAAAATATGTTCTCAGTCTAGCCTGTGAGCCTCATTTTTCTCCCTCACATTCATACATGAATGAACATTATAGACCGTGTCCTCATTCCCATCATAAGATAAAATGCTATTCATCCTGCACTTTTCTGCACTGTTTCCTCAGCCAGCAGTACCTTTCTCCACCTAAAGTCATGCTGTTCATCCGTAGGCCCAACTAAAATGCTGCCTTACTGAAGCTTTCTGTATTGATCAGGGATCCTATTCTGCGGCATGCAACTGAAACCGCGTTAGGTACCTCAGCAAATAGATATTTCTCTTTCTCAGGTCTCCATAGGTGGGCAATCTTGGACTGGACAGCAGCTCCCTGACATCACCAACCTCCAGACTCTTTCTGATTTTCTATTTTACCTCCCTTGGCATGGGGCTTTTCTGTTCATGGTCACTTTATAGTCACAAAATGGTCACTGCACATCCAGCCATAAATCTTCATTCTAGGTAGGAAGAAGAAAAAGAAAGTAAAGGAGGAAGGGAGACATCTGTAATAGGAAAGCACATCTTTCCAGAAATTTTCAGCAGAGTTTCACTTGTATCTTATTGGCCAGTATTGTATCGAATGATAACCTTGTTTGCAAGAGAGAGAAAAAAATATAGTTCATTTTGTATTTGCTGTTGTATTGTTGCTAATGTTTGTTGCTTTTGTTGTTGGCTTTAGTTTCTGTTTTATTTTTATTATTTTGCTGGACACATTGCTGCAAGGATACGTTAGTAAGGAAAAGGGTTTTCTAGTAGTGCCTATGCACAACTTCTTTGATTTTATTGGCCAAAATTTATTTCCCTTGATGGCGCTGGATATGCACTGAAAATTATTACTATTTTTGCTTCCCNAGACAAATTTGTTCATGCTTTTTGTTCCAGTAATTTCACCTTTGGGAATCTATTCTATGGAAAGAAACCAAGTTTTGAGAATAGTTTTATGTATGAAGATGGTTGGCACAAATTATTTACAATAGTAAAAAGTGTGGGACAACTTGTGTCTATATTAATGTAATAGTCAGAAAAATTATAGTTTATTCATATGAAGAGATCTTATAAGGTAGTCCTTGAGAAAGATGTTTTTGAAGAATTTTTAATGGTAGAAAAAAATGTTTATGACATAATGTTAAGAATAAGGAAGTATACAAAGTATAATCTCAACTGTCTAAAAATATTCGTACATAAAAAAATTCAAGAAGATAATTTGCTGACATGTTGATTATAGTTATCTGTGGTAGCTAATTTTTTCTTTTTTATTGGCTTCAATTTTTTCTTAAAAAATACCCCAAAAATGTTATTATGAAAAAAGTAACCTAAGATTAAGGAGGACTCAGCAGATATCCCTGATCTTGAGTTACCATCTTGGAAATTGAAGTCGTAAGCTATAATATTTTGAAATAAGATATAATGCTATTAATGTTTAGAATATATCAGAGATCTTCTTAGAAATTAAATTAGGGTTCTATTTACACTTCTATAGTTAAAGATCAAAACCTTTTGAATATGAGTTTTAAGACTCTCTAAAACTGCACTTTCTAATAAAGTAGTCACCAGCCACATGTGGTTCTTGAGCATTGAAGTATGGCCAGTCCTAATTAAGAAATGCTGTAGGTAAAAAATACACACTAGATTTTGAAAACTTCAAATGAAAAAAAAAATGTAAAATATATTGTTAATAATTTTTATATTGATTACATGTACAGATAATATGTTGTATATATGTTAAATAAAATATATTATTAAAATTAATTTTACCTTTTTAAAACTTTTCGTGTG
>NW_007730062.1:171541-185886 GCF_000696425.1 Galeopterus variegatus
ATTTTATTGGCCAAAATTTATTTCCCTTGATGGCGCTGGATATGCACTGAAAATTATTACTATTTTTGCTTCCCCCATCCTATCCTTCATAGGGATTTGGTTTCTCCTATAAACGTAGTTTTTCTTCTGGCAAAGAACACAATTGTTTATCACATTCTGGATTTTCTTAATTACCATCACTTTCCAGTCTTGCCCCTGGGGTCTTTTCATTCATTGTGCACAGTGCCTGGAATCTAAGAGCTTTTCAGGTCCTGTACATTTGAGACCTGAAAAATAAAATTGGCTTCTAAATGCACAAAGAAAACAGTGATATCATAAAATCAAATATTTAGTTAAACGTCTATAAAATATATAGTTATATTCAATACACTAATTATTAAATTTAATATTCACAAAAATGTTATGTTTGAAGTATATTTGTAGATTGTGATCTCGCTTGCCTGGGTATACATGATGATTATACAGAAATCACAGCTAATTTGAAATTAAATGATTTATTCCTGGCTTTAGTGGACATTAAGGTTGTCTCCCCACATCCTTCCCAGCCAGATACGCTCCACACTTTTCATGGTACGGTTGCCCGTATTCATGGGGATTGGTTCCAGAACCTCCTGCAGATACCAAAATCAATGGATGCTCAAGTCCCCTATATAAAATGGTGTAGTATTTCCTTATAAACTATGTACATCCTCCTGCATAGATTAAATAACCTCTAGATTACATATAATATCTAATACAATGTAAATGTTATTAAACAGTCATACTGTGTTGTTGAAGGAATAATGACAAGGATAAAAGTCTCTACATGTTCAGTACAGATGCGATTATTTTTCTGAATATTTTTGATCTGTGCAAATAGTTGAATCTATGGATTTGGAAACTTTGGATAAGTAGGTCCAACTGTACCTATTAATCCGAGTGACTGAGTGAGTTGAGAATAGACATGTCTAAGCCATTCAGACCAATGAAATATGAATGGAAGTGTGCTGGCCCCTTTTAGTTGTAAATAAGGAAGGATTTTGCTCTTATTACTGCTGCAGCCACCTATCTCAGCATTAGAAAGATACCTAGACTTAGGACAAAGCCCACAGTGCAGGGTGCCAAGCAAAGAAAAAAAATGGTCTGGGTCCTTGAAAACATGATGAATCCACTCAATAAACAACCTTGAAGTCTGCCCTTACTCTGGACTTCCAGTTATGTGTGCTAGGAAAGCTTAGAGTTCTCTGTAGTAGAACCCCATTAAAATAAATCACATATTTAAGGTTTAAGAACAGTGCAGATCTCATAATCTCATCCCTGAGTTTATTTGAAGGAAACTGAGGCTCATGGATTCAAGTAATTTACTCAAGTGTTGCAGTACTAGTTTACCAAGGCTGCCATGACAAAGTACCACAGACTAAGTGGTTTAAACAGCAGATACTTATTTTCTCACAGTCCTGGAGGCTAGAAGTCCAAGATCAAGGTGTTAGCAGATTTGGCTTCTTCCGAGGCCTCTCTCCTTGGCTTGTAGATGACCTACTTCTGAATGAGTCTTTTTTTCTCCATGCGTGTGAGTCCCTGGAGTCTCTCTGTGTATCCAAATTTCCTCTTAGGAGGACATCAGTCAGATTGGATTGGGGCCCACCCTAACGACCTCATTTAAACTTAATCACCTCATTAAAGGCTCTGTTTCTAAATATAGTCACATTCTGAAGTACTGGAGGTTAGGGCTTGAATTTATGAATTTTACAGTGACAAAATTCAGCCCATAACTGTCACACGGTGCTTTCTTACCATGAAGCTAGAGCTCAGATTAGGACCCACATTTCCTGGCTCCCAATGGTGCCTTCTTCCCACAGTGAAAGAAATACTAAATCTTTGTGTAATGTCTGTGTGGATTATGATAAAAAATTTTTAGCAGTAATAAAGACAGCATTTACAGGAGGTGGAGAGGGTCGGGGTTCATCCCCAGCAATGCTGGAAAGATTGTGGAAGCTCCAAAAAGCTTAACTGAGCTGACAACTCTACAACCCAATTATATAGAGAGGGAGTTTTTACTTTATGATCCATAAAAATGGCACTTATCTACACAGTTCAGTAATAGAAGATTGGTGGGGTAAATTATGGTATATCTGTGCATGTGGAATACTATGCAGCCTTAAAAATTATGAAGTTGATACAGATTTCTCAAAATGAAAAGATAAGCATGATAAAATTAGAGAAAGATCAGTTTCTTTAACAAGTGGTGTTGGGAAAACTGTATATCCACATACAAAAGAATGAAGTTAGAACCTTATACAAAAACTAACTAAAATGGACTAAAGATTTAAACATAAGACCTAAAACTATGAAACTCTAGAAGAAAACATAAGGGAAAATCTTCAGGACATTTATTTATTTATTTGGTGGCTGGCTGGTAAGGGGATCTGAGCCCTTGACAGGACATTGAATTTGGCAATGATTTCATGGATATGATGCCAAAAGCATAGGCAACAAAAGCAATAATTGCCAACTGGAACTCCATCAAACTTGAAAACTTCTGCACATCAAAGGAAACAATCAACAGAGTGATAAGGCAACCTATGCAATGGGAGAGAATATTTGCAAGTTATATACCTGATAAGGAGTTGATATCCAGAATATATAAGGAATTTCTACAACACAACAACAAAAGAACAAATACCTTGATTAAAAAATGGGCAAAGGACTTGAATAGACAATTCTCCAAAAAGGATGTACAAATAACCAACAAACATCTGAAGAAATGATCAACACCCTTAATCATAAGAAATATAAAGTAAAACCACAATGACATATCACCTCATACCCATTAGTATGGCCAATATCAAAAGAACATAAAATAACAAGTGTTGGTAAGGACGTAGAGAAATTGGAACCCCTGTGCACTGTTGGTGGGAATGTAAAATGGTGTTGCCACCATAAAAACAGTGTGGAGGTTCCTCAAAAAATTCAAGATAGAATTACTGTATGATCCAGCAATCCTCCTTCTTTGTATATATCCAAAAGAATTCAAAGAAGGATTCTGAAGAGATATTTGTACACCCATGTTCATCGCAGCATTATGAGTAATAGCCAATCAGTGAAAGCAACCCAAACGTCCACCAGCAGATGAATGAAGAAAATGTGGTATACATATCCAGTGAAATATTATGATGCCTTAAAAAAGAAGAAAATCCTGTCACATGCTACAACATGGATTAACCTCGAGGACATTATGCTAAGCAAAATAAGCCAGTCACAAGAGGACAAATACTGTATGACTCCACTCACATGAAGTATCTACAATAGTCAAAATCATAGAAACAGAAAGTTGAAGGTGATTGCAAAAAGCTGGAGGAAGAGGGAAATAGTATTTAGTGGGTACAGAGTTTCGGTTTTGCAAGACAAAGTTCTAGAGATCTGTTGCATAACAATGTAAATATACTTAACACTACTGAACTATGTACTTTAAAATGATTAGAATAGTAAATTTAATGTTACATGTTTTCTACCACAATAAAAAAATGTTAATAGATTACACAACTACGTTATGTTCTGGTTTAGTCATACCCATATATATGTATATATGAAATTACTGGCAGTATACACATAAAAATATTAGTACCAGATTTTTATGGAAAATACTTTTTTCCTTTTTTCCCCCCTTAAAAATGTTTAAATGAAACCAAAAAGTTTGTGTATTAAATTCTGAGAAAGGTCTCCATAGCTGGGGGTCAAATGCGGGGACTTTTGGGGGGACGATCAAGTCCACAGCAATCAGCAGCAAAGCAAGCAAACTTTGCACACAGAAACAGCACCAGCTGCTGTCCTGGGGGTCTCCCCTCCCTTCACCATAGATCTCTTATAGCAGGAGGAAGCATTCTTGCTTTTCCTCAGGGGTTGGCATCCAGCCTGCCCCTCCCTTTAGCACTGTATAGGGAAAGTTCTTTTATTTTGTACTTTGTTCCACCTTTTCCAGCTGCCGTGGGGGACAAAGCACATCCTCCTGTGACCTGTTTTGCAGGCAGAGGCCCTCAGCTGCGTAAGCATGGAGAGCCCAGCTTTGGAACTTCAGCATGTACGGGCACAGTCAGCGCCTCTGCACACGCAGCCCTGGCTGGGATGGCTGGCTCGCCCCTGTGTCCCTGGTGAAATGATTCGTTACGAGCTGTTTGGGTTGTTTGGAAATGTCTCTTTTCTTTGCTTGTCCCTCCACACCCCACTCCCCAGCACGTACCCTTGCCTCTGTAATAGCCTTATAATTATTGCCTCATCAGCATGTCGCAGTGTAGCAAGTGTTTCACCCATACGGTCCATTCTGGAAAAGGGAACAGCAGACAGGCTGGGTGTGGCCTAATCCAGGCGCCGGACAGTCGGACAGTCGTTCAGAGAAGGGCCCTGCACTTGGCTTACAATCAGATACTTGCTGGAATTGTTTAATGACCATTTTCCACTAAGTTTTGTCTTCTGCAATTTTCTCTGTGCACAGCTGAGGCTGAAAATCTAGACATTACATTCCCAGTGTGGTCAAGGAGCGGATCTGAGCTCTCCTCAGCCCTCCTGGACCCCCCTCACCAGCACTAACCAGAAGAGCGATGTCAGGGTGCTGGGAGGAGAGGAAGCCTGTCAAGAATGAGTGTGACTTGGAAACTAGACAGGAGAGCTGCTGGCTGCTGTACATTTCTTCTCCACTGCTTTAGGATAAGCAGAAGCCCTGACTGAGTGAAAACGTAGCTTTTTTCCCCCCCACTTGGACCTTGGGAAACCAAGTGGTAAAATAGCAGTAATGCAAATAAAACTCTCCCTGAAGCACTAATAAGTTTAATACTAATTGCAGATTCTAGGGAGAGTGTATTCGATTTTCAGTGCCTTCAAGTGTTGCCATTTTTGCTTACAAAGAAGGGATACAAAAGGAGACGAAGAAACAGATTATGCAAGTTTTCGTGTGGGGAAAGTCTGAGTTCTCATGTGCTTTCAGTTGTTTTAAGTCTTTTGATTAGATCCAATGTTGACTGATACTAGAATCTTGTTTCCATAATTGGACAATGTTACAATTGGTCTGTACTAATGATTAGGAATTACAATGTAAATATCAGATCAGAAGTATAGAAATTAACTACAGATTTGCCCAGAGACAATTTTGCTTTTATTGGTTAACAGTATGGTGAACAGTGAAGATTGCTCAAAATATAATTATGCAAATGGAAGCTGTTGCTGTAATTCAAATGGATCCTTTGTAGGAAACTACATACATTCTTTGAAGTCATCTACAGCAAATATTTGTTTAATTTCCAGTTTCCTACCTGGCTAGGAACTTCATGGAATAAAGATGATGCAATCAACACAAATTTATTGAGTGACAACTCTGCATGGGATTCTGTTCTGATCACCTCCCATTTACCCTGTTGTTGAAGGAGGGATTCCCCACCCTAAATAGTATGAGATGGCTGACCACAGCGCCCAACACTGGACAGATGAGATTCACAGCAGTTCATTAGTCACATATACTCACAGCCTAGGGGAGGACACAGCACACCATGCAGGGTCACACAGGGGTTGCTCTCAGGAGTAGAGTGAACAAGACTGGGCTACGGGAGGCAGGTTTTGTAGTAAGCAGAGGCTGGGGTGACCCCCAGTTCCCACGGAGGACGTGATTGGCAGGGAAGTACAACCTGGCAGGTTGAGGACCGGGTAGAGTGCAGCCGGTTCTGCTAATAGGGGAACTAGCCAGGTGGGGAGAGTTTCCCACTGAAGAAGGGTGTATCTGGCAAGAGCAAAAGCCGTCAGGCCTTTGGTCTCCATGAGGCTCAAAGATGTCAAGGCAGCACAGGAAACTGTAGCCTTACACTGTAGCTGCTATAGATACAAAAGAAGAATGAGACATGGTTTTTGAGGACCTCAATGTGGGCTTAAGACATCGTCTCCAATGAGGTAAAACAACATCAATGGATAAAAATATGTTCAATTTGTAATTTTAATTGTTGTAAACACTTAAAATATACCACAATTTTAATATCTTTTCAGCATTTATTTTTTAAATATACTAGACCGTTAAAAAATGGAAGTGGTCCTGGTGTCCCTTAACTTCTGGGAAGACCTGCTAGTCAGACTGCTCCCCCTGGCATCATCCCAGCAGAATCTGGCTGGCTCCCCAGCGCTCACCTCTGGACGCTGTCCTCCTCTGTCTGTGCTGAGCATTCCCATCTCTGCACTCCCAGAGCACTTGGGCTTGTTATCTCCTGTGGAGCATTTGGTACTTAATGCTCCAGCCAACTGAGGTACCCTGCATGTACGGGCAGCCCCGAACAGAAAAAGAAACCTCTAAATTACTGAAGGGAGCGCTATGTTCTTTCCAGTACAGGATAGTCATTTTCGGGTTGTCCAGAACGAGTGTGTACCCCTGAAGATGTTTATCAGAGACTGTTTCACCTCTTGTACTTGGCAACCAAAGCACAAAGATGCATACCAACATGTGCTCAGATTTGTTCCAACTTTACATCCCGAACGGCCTCTGAGAGAAGAGATAAATGGGTGTTCTTTGGCTCCAGGAAATTTGTTATGACTTAACTTTTCCTTCCTTAATGAATTACTATGTACTATGTATTATTTATTATTATTTATTTGTGATACACCACATAGTTTAGTGGGCGAAATATAGAGAAAGAAGTCTCACCATATCTTCAGGAATCAACAACAATAACACAAAGAAAAACTTTTTAAAAAAAGGAAGAAAAGAAAAAAACCTTTCATGAATACAATTATCGCAATTGACAGCAACTAAGTCCAAAAGCTGTGATATAAAATAGTTAAAATTCTCATGGCAAGAAATGAACTTGTCCCATAATAAATGGCTGTGCAGATGAGCCCAAAGAGTTCCAGCACAATTAAATTAATAGTTTGGTTTTCTGAGAGTAGATGTGTGTAAACATCACATTAGCCATTCTAAGAACTGTTTGCAGATTTTAAAGGCAACTGTGACTGCTTTCATGATGACCCCATGGATGGTGATGTTCTCAGATCTGGACATCAGGAAATCTTTAAGTATGTACTAGATCAGGTAGAAAGAAACCAGGCTGACCCTAGAAGCAATTATGAGTACTGTTGACACCTTAGTAGGAAAATGAAATAGCCAAAGTCTGTTAATGACTCACTAAAGCATATAATGTCCTGGAACAGGGGAATCACTGTACTGTACATTCTTGCAGGAGGTGTAACATTTCAGATGTGTTCTTTCAGACTGGAGATTATTTGGGAAACGAGTATATAAGGATTACAAGACTGAGACAAATCACCACTTACATCCTGAAAAAATTCTGACCTCATCTTTGGACTGTGGTTTTATTTGGAACCCTGAGTTGCTTCTGAACCATAATGAGTGCTTAAATCCTACCAAGTAGCTTTAACGTGAAGCTTTGGGAGATATAACCCTTAGACATAACACAAAAAAATGTGAGATTAGAGGGTGCTAGACATTGAACTAATACAGGAATTGCTAAAACCCCAGTTTCTGCTCTGTATCTACTAGCACTGCTGCTTTGTTCCTGATTGGCTGACTGAGCTTTTGATCAGAAAGATTCCTGTACCTTGGCTCACTACATCCAGGACAAGAAAGTACTATGGTTCCCATCTCACACATAAAAATGTATTATCTGGGATCTAAGGCAGCTATATGTAAGAGGAATTATATAAACATGATATACATGTAACTTCATTTTGTTTTAAATTATTTGTTTTTCATAACTTTGTTTTCCATTCAAACTTCATCATCTGACCTAAAAGGAAGCCACAATTTGCCAGGTTCACCTCAGGGCCAGGACCAGGGGGAGGTGAGTAAGGCACTCAGCTTGCGCACAAAATTGAAGGGGATTGAGGTACGTAATATTTTAATACAGTGTTTTAAAAAAAACAAATTGGCAAATCATGGTTCATGGCCCAGCTGCCTATTTTTGTAAATAAAGTTTTATTGGAAACAGGGCCAGGATTAGGGTGAGGCAAGTGAGGCAGGGTCATGCAAATACAGGGTTAGATCCTGACTTTATTTAAATTTTTACAGTTCATCATGCATTTTTTGCATTAATTTTGTTTATAAAAAGTTATCCCATAGATCTAAATTGTCTTCCAACCTTTCTCTCATTCTTGTCAATCTAGACAGTGACCAAGTCATCCTTGGTGCAGCAGCATTAGTTGGTGTCTAGTGCACAAAGCTGACCCCACCCCGTCATTGCTTTCTTTCTTCCTTCCTGGGGTATAACCAATCTCAACCTTGTTCTTCCATTATACTGTCTTTCCCAGCTCACATCTGGGTTAATCCCACCACAGGTGGTCACTTTCTTATATCTGTACATGCATGGTTATCTTTTCAACACCCTTTTTCTTCCTCTCTTCAAGTTATCAGAATACATTTTTATTAGGATATTTTTAAAAACATACATTATTTGGAAGTGAAAGAAAACATAGTAAAAAGCCTGTATCAACAGTCTGACCTTGCATAAGTCCCTTTGCCTTAATGGAGCTCAGTTTCTCCATTTGTAAAGTAAGTGGATTTTCATTGACTGATTTTTTAACTTTCCTTCCAGCTGTACAATTTTTGGATCAGAGACTATATTATCTGAACTATCAAAAGTCTTGCGAGTGCCTGAAGTTCCAGGTGATCCATTTGCAAATTGAAAACTTCTTGTACATCACACATGTGCATATGTATGCACACACACAAATTCATTTTAAAATTAGAGTCTTACGTCTGCTGAAATGCATTTGTTTTAAATCTAAATATCTTAATTTACTTAAAGTAAGTGGTTACTTTAATATGTCTGATGAAAAATACAGGACCATACCTGAAGAAGCTTACATCAGAAAAGAGCCCAGGTTTCTGACACAACATTATCCTACATGTATGTTTTTAAAGTGCATAGAAAGATATACTTGAAACAGTTTTGTATTAAGAATACTTATTGAATAAACGGAAACAGCTCAAAACAAATATGAAAAATAAAAGGAACTGCAGCTGTAATTCATATACATTAAAAATCATCTATGTTTTTTAAAATGTTAATCTTTAAGTCAGCAATATTTAATTTTAATATGGAAAACTGCTTTTGACAGCCTGAGTGAGAATATGCAAATTATATGCAATCCCCATGGAAATAACCTTGTGACCCCTGCATTTTATTTAGGTCAGCGTGGCCAGCAGTGACCACTTTATCATCTTCCATGCAAATGCTGTGAAGAAGAAGAAAACTGTGACAATGCAGGGTGGAGGCAGGCACATATGAGAAACTGAGAGAGGCAGAGAGCAGGAAGGCCTGCTCTGGAGAGCCTGAAGGCTCGGGAAGCCCACAGTGGAGAAAAGCCATTTGTAGGTTATCAGTGTACCTGGTGTGGCAGGGTGGATGCACCTAGCTACGTCCTCCTCCCCTCCCAGCTTCACGGGTGGGCATGTTGTATGTGCACAAAGTGTGCACTCACCAAGTCCATAGAAATATAATTAGGTTTTGTCCAGACAAGGAATATTTAAGGTTATTTCGTCTTCCTGTTTTCTGTCTGGCCACAGCTCCAGTGCTCTCTCTTTACAGAATGAAGCTGAGTGAACTTTCAACACTCAAATCTGATCACCTCCGTTCTTCACCAGGCCCATGGGCTTACTGAATAAAGTCCTAACCTCCTAGCCTGGCATACCGGCCCCCTTGTGAGCTGGCCCCCACCTTCAGCATAGGCCTCAAATCCCACTATGCATATTCTCGCTTGCTGGTCTTCTATGTACTTTTTCTTTTATTTTTTTATTGAGGTATAGTATGCATAAAGTGCACTAATCATAAGTGTACAACCTTATGATATTTACACATTTATATACCTGTATGTAACCACACCCAGATCAATACATATTTTCTCCACTCCCCAAGTTTCCCTTTTGCCTTTCCCAGTCTATACGTACCCCACCCACCACTTTAGGTTTTGCCTGTTCTTAAACTTTTTATGAATAACATTATATAGTGCATATTATTTTGTCGGTCTTCTTTCAACATCAAAGCTTGTGAGATTCATCGATATTGTACATATATTTAATTCACTCTTTTTTTCCCTTGCTGAGTAACATGCCCTTGTGCAACATACCACCATTTATTTACTCATTCTCTTGCTGCTGCTTCTTATTTTTCTCATGGCTGTTAGCATTGTTGAGGGTTTGAATAAAAAGGTACAGGGAGGCCTAGCCACTGCCTGGAGGGCAGTTTCCTGAGGCTTCAGGGGAACTCAAAGCCACTACTGAGTCTGACCTGCAGCCCCACAGCCTCGGTAGCCTGCATTGTGAGATCATGCAGAGGAACTGGAGCAAACGTGTCCTTAGGACTTGGTTAGAAAATCAGCACCCATTTACTTATTTATAGTGAGAAATATGACTGTCATATATTCAGGTGAACACGTTTCATATATTTTTTAAATGGTTCTGTAATATTTATGTAGTCTTTCTTCCAAGGAACTATGAATACATTTAAATAATAAGTTGCCACAACATCTTGGTAAATAGACTGCTGGAATTTACAAATGAGGAATTCGGGACAAAGGAAAGAACTAAGGGTACTCAAGGCAAACTTGTGAGGAAAAAAACATCAGTTTTTTTTCTCCCGAGTACAGGAGGCAGGGAAGCCAACTGGTTAAGGCCGCAGAGTCTGGGCCAGAGGGCCTGGGTTGAAATACGTGCTCTGCCACCACCTCTGCGACATTGGACAAGTCACAGGGCCTCTCCATGCCTTGGCTGTGGCACCTATAAGAATGGGAATGATAATAGTAGTTAAATGAGCTGACAGGGGCACAGTGATTTCAATAATGCTGGTATGTAGCAAGCAATTGAAAATGCCAGCTGTTATTATTGTCTTGGGTTCCATAAATTATCCCTTTTCTCATGCTCAAAATTAGATCACTTTTAGGCATTACTAACTACTAAGGTCTCAGCTTGGAGTCATGATGATGAAGCCATCACTTTTAAATTCCTGAGGGACAAGGTATTTCTGGAGGAGGGTCAATGTTGGTGATACTCAATACATATTCTTTTGATGGCAACTACAAGGAGATTAGAAAAATAAGACCAAATATTAGTCAAAGCATACCACAATGTTCGAATGTTTTAAATAAACATATTGTGTTAAGAACACTGGTTTATCTGTTTTGCTTTTTCTTTTTAGAATACAGTTCTAGAAACACAGGGAATGTGAAGCATTATTAAGCTGAGGCCTCTTCTGGGATGTTGCTAAGGAAAGTTAGAAATCCAGGGCTACTAATTAAAATTAATTCCACTTATTGTGCATAAATTAGATCCTAATGAGGTGAGAAACTGCAATAAAATAATTAAAGAATAAAAATATTTTCTCTAGTAAAAACAAACAGGGAGGCTCTACACTCTCAACTTTATCTTGTTTCTCTTCAGCTGTAGTTGGATAAAAAAGCAAAAGCTCTGAGAGCAGGGAGATGAAAAATCAAAACAAAACCGTGTGTGTAATTAGCTTGCACAATCTAGGCAGGGCAAGTAGAACACCTGTGAAAGATAGAGAATGAGGTCTTTGTGGGCACTGAAAGATAAGCCACTCAGGGGCATTTTAGCTCAAGACCAGTCCAGAAGTAAATACAAGTGCCCAGGAAAGGATTTTGATTCCAAGCAAAGTGATGTGAATATGAAAAGTTAAGGATTAGTATAGGAAGAACCAAATGATGTCTTAATCATTTATATCTTTCAAAAGTAACACTTAAAGAATAACTTGCATTGATGAATATGTTCAAATTCCACTCTTTTAATGAAAATAATTATTTTTATATAGAGAGCGAAATAGAGAGAGGGGGCAGGTAGAAAGAGACACACACACACACACACACACACACACACACATGAAAATAATTATTTTTATATAGAGAGCGAAATAGAGAGAGGGGGCAGGTAGAAAGAGACAGACACACACACACACACACACACACACACACACACAGAACACACACACACACGAGAGAAAGAGAAATGAAAGAGATATGCAGGAAGTCTGAATACTTCAATGTGTTGGATTTTTAAAAACATGAGAGGCCCAATGGGACTTCCTGGAAAAAGCAAATTCTACACTGCCAGTTCTTAGCAAGCTTCGGTGTTAAAAACAATGAGGGGGTTGGGCACGGGGCCTCCTGGAATAAGAGCTCATATTCTGAGGACCCCTAACTAAAACCTGCCAGCAAACCTATCTTTGATGATCTACACTGGTTCTAAAAATGTTTTTGAACTCTAACTCCCAAAAAAGATGTCGTATTTTCAAAAAATTCCAATTGCTGGCTTATCTCATAAACCCTGACATTCTGGCAACCTTGGGCCAGCATGCCTGCAGTTCCACAGAGCCCTCGTTTGGTCTGCCTCACCCATCTGTGTTATCACTGGGCCCTAAAGGTTTTGAAGCTTCACCCTTGCCAAGGGTATTTATGTTGGTTGAGGTGTCTTGGAAGAGGGGATAGTAGGGCCTTTGGAAAATCTTTTTCAAGGCAGAATATATCTGTGTCTGTTTTAAGGCAGAGGAATGAAGCAGATGGGAATATTGTGGAATCTCTTTGGGGATCCTAATGGACCTGTAAGGTGGCACCAGTCACTTGTCCTGTAGCCATCGGGGTATAAATATTTGGATAACTACCTCCAGATTGAATTTCTTCAGGGCAGGGGACCCAGTCTCATTCATCATTGTGTCCCCAGTTTAGCCTAATGCGTGGTACAAAGTTGGGGCTTCATAAATATTTACTAAATGAATAAAAGATCAGATGACTGTAATGTTCTCCATCTCTAGATTGAGCATGAGAAAGTATTTGCTTTTTTGAAAAGGATATTCTCTAGATATCATTTCTTCCCACCATAAACCCAAACCTCCATTCATTCTATTGACTCTTGTGGCTCTGGGGAAGTTCAGCTCCTACTCACCAGCAAACTGGACAGGAAAATTACTGGGACACTTCTACAGTCTCTTCTAGCACTTAAATTGAGCTTCACAAGAAGTGAGCCAAGAGTATACCAACTGACAACCAGCTGTGCAACAGGGAGGAACACGGGGGATTTGTCACTCGCTTATCTGAGCAATATAAAGTGTTTAAATCAGGACACACCTGGCTTGCGCAAACTCAAATAATTCTTGTGTGAACCAGCTGTTTTCACTTTGTTAAAAAGAAACTGTTTTTCAGTGTTCCAACATACTAGCTTGGCAGATTTTCCCCAGGATAATGATGAGGACAGCAAATGTTGGCTGTTCATCAATGCTACTTGGAAAGTAGGGATTCCAACCTCTGTAGCCTCCAGGGCCAGGCAAGTAATGGACATGAGTGAAACCTGGTGGGAGAGTCAAGAAGGACAGCCACTCCTCTGCTGCAAGTAACTGAAGCTAATGCAGGAGTCATTTTTCGAAGAAGCCACGTACCCGGATTTATATGGACATTTCCCAATTAAACAAAACAAAACAAGCCAAGTTGAGCATGAAAGATTGAGCCCTAAACCCTCAGGTTTTTGAAATCTGTATTTAGCCAGGTAGGGGATAACGTTACCCTTGTGAAGGCTTTTATGGAAAGTACCTTGGTAGGTACCTTGGTAGCCCATGACTAGCAATAGAAGATCCCCCCCAACCCCCCCCCCCCACTACAAGAGGCCCTAGAACGCTTTGAAAGGAAACCTTGGTTTTATTTTGGGGGGGAGGGAGAGTTATGTTTATTTTTAATTAGGCACATTGGAATCTTTGCAAAGAAAGAACCATATAAACATATTTAACTGGCAGAGTACCCATGTGGAAATGAATTTGTGGTATTAGCTGGAGATAACAACGTACAAGTCCCCTGCAGGCAGCTGAAGCCATAGTGAACTTTAATATGCATAGTATATGTGTATGCATATGTATATGTATGTATATTATTGTAGGGATTCCAACCTCTGTAGCCTCCAGGGCCAGGCAAGTAATGGACATGAGTGAAACCTGATGGGAGAGTCAAGAAGGACAGCCACTCCTCTGCTGCAAGTAACTGAAGCTAATGCAGGAGTCATTTTTCGAAGAAGGCACGTACCCGGATTTATATGGACATTTCCCAATTAAACAAAACAAAACAAGCCAAGTTGAGCATGAAAGATTGAGCCCTAAACCCTCAGGTTTTTGAAATCTGTATTTAGCCAGGTAGGGGATAACGTTACCCTTGTGAAGGCTTTTATGGAAAGTACCTTGGTAGGTACCTTGGTAGCCCATGACTAGCAATAGAAGATCCTCCTCCCAACCCCCCCCCCCCCCCCCACAAAGGCCCCTAAAACCTTTGAAAAGGAACCCTGGGTTTTTTTTTGGGGGGGGGGGGGGTTGGGGGGGAGGAGGATCTTCTATTGC
>NW_007730062.1:186777-205779 GCF_000696425.1 Galeopterus variegatus
GCAATAGAAGATCCTCCTCCCCCCCAACCCCCCCCCCCCCACTACAAGAGGCCCTAGAACGCTTTGAAAGGAAACCTTGGTTTTATTTTGGGGGGGAGGGAGAGTTATGTTTATTTTTAATTAGGCACATTGGAATCTTTGCAAAGAAAGAACCATATAAACATATTTAACTGGCAGAGTACCCATGTGGAAATGAATTTGTGGTATTAGCTGGAGATAACAACGTACAAGTCCCCTGCAGGCAGCTGAAGCCATAGTGAACTTTAATATGCATAGTATATGTGTATGCATATGTATATGTATGTATATTATTACCATATTTAATTGATATTTAAGAATGCTTTTTTATTCTAAATTGGGTTTTAGTATTTTTTTTATTATTATTCTTTATAACCGTGGGATGGAAATGCATCCCTTGCCCAGAGCTATTTTGTTTTGAATGTGGGGAAATGGGAAAACTTTTCAGGCTTTGATCCCTGAACCGGATTACTTTCAGTCTCACAATGAGGTCACAGACAGGGCATGTGAATGAGACAAATGCTGAGAACCTGCAGTGGCCAACACCAAGGCCATAGTTTCAGCCCTTCCAGCTAGATTTCTTCTATTTGTAGTAATAATGGCAGTAAAGACAAGGATATTATCACTTCAGTTCTGCTTGTGTCTCTTACTTTGGGGGTGGGGGGAGTTGTGACTAAAAGTAGAGCCAATTCTGATTTTTCAATTATCATTTGTAAAGTGGAGATATTAATAACTACCTTGCAAAATTTTTGTAAACATTGATAAGTTTAACATCTGTAAAACACCTAGAAGAGTACTCAGTACATAGAAGAACTCAAAAGGTAGTAGATAGTGTTAATGCTATTATTTTATACTTTCACATGCTTTGAAACCTTGTTGCTCCAAGTGTGGCTCAGGATCAGCAGTGTCAGTATTCTCTGGGTGCTTGTAGAATTACAAATCTCGGACTCCTTCCCCAGACCTACTGAATAAAAATCTGCACTTGTAGCAAGATCCCAGGTAATGCGTGTACCTAGTCAACCTGGAGACGCACTGCTTTATAAAGTGTACATTGTACTCAGAACTTTTCGTATTTTAAATGTCATTAAATAGTGATCCAAAATTTGAATTATTTTGTACTATCTATACAGTATTTCCTGTGTTCCATCTGCACCATTATTTACTTAATAGATATTTTGAATAATCTTAATTTTAAAGACTTTAGCCTGCTCCTCAAAATGATATCATGGGTTTTATACCCTAGCTATATTCATTTCTAACATACTTTGAAATAAATAACAAACTATCATTAAGTTAAAAACGTTCTTCGTCATTAAGTTAAAAACGTCCTTCGTACACCACTGAAAGCATCCTGGGTATCACTGGGGCACTCATACCATCTTTTAGGCAACACTCTCCCAGGAGGACTCACTATTGACGAGAAGTTTGTACTAAGTGATTTAATAAAGCGAAGACTCTTTTTACGATCTGAGTAATCACTTCCTGGTTTTTCTATTTTGTCAATTCAAACTGAAGCTGTATGATATGACAGAAAAGATTTTATCAGTCTGATAGTACCTGGCCCAGATTCCTTCCTCCCTTTTCTCTTATCTTTATCAACATCTGTTGAACAGCCACTACATGCACTGCCTTGTGTTCAGCATGGAAGCCAGAGCTGAGGAAGACCGTGCCCCTTCCCCAGGGTCTCACATCTGGTTGGTTGCAAGTGTAGCAAACATGATGAGGGTGAGATAAAGCAATGCTCGGGACCTCATAGAAGGACAGAGCAGGGCACCTGGCCCAGCCTTGGGGTCCGAGCAAGGCTTCCCTGCTACAGTGCGCCGCTTGGGAGTGCTGCGGCGCTCCCGCCGAGGGCTCAGATCCCACGTACAGACCCAGACCGGCCGCTCACTGGCTGAGCGAGGTGCGGGCGCAACACCGAGGGTTGCGATCCCGTTGCGGTCCCAGTACGGGCGCGACACTGAGGGTTGTGATCCGTTGCCGGTCATGAAAAAAGACAAAAAGGAAAAAAAAAAAAATTTATACTTCTCTAGTAGTTAGAACTACAGATAAAATTAATATGTATATTTAATTTCTTCAAGTTATTACTTGTCCCCATTCAGCCTCTTTTGTATATGATGTGTTCAGTACGCATTCAATGAATGTAGTTTACAGAAAAAAGTAAAATAAAAAATAAATAAAAAGAAACAAAGTATTGATACATGCTACAATATGAAATGTTAAGTGAAAGAAGCCAGAAACAAAAGGTCACATATTGCATAATTACATTTATTGGAAATGTCCAGAATAGGCAATCTATAAATCTATGGAGACACAAATTAGTGGTTGCCTAGGGCTGGAGGTGGGATGCATGAGGGACTGATTGTTCACAAGTATTGGTTTTTTTGGGGGGGGGTGATGAAATGTTCCAAAATTGATCATGGTGATGGTTGTACAACTCCCTGAATATACTAAAAACCACTGAATTGTACACCTAAATGTTTGAAGTATGGTAAGTGAATTATATCTCAATAAGCTATTTTTTTAAGTGATAGGTAACACTCTTATGACAGAACTTGAGCACAGTTCTAAGTGTTGTAAAAATGTCAACTTATTTAATTCTTACAATACCCAATGAGATAGGTACAATGATGGTTCTCCAGAGGAGACTGCTCGGGCTGCACAGCCAGCAAGTGGTAGGGCTATTATGCAAATCCAGAGGAGCTGGCTCTGGCATACCCACACTTAATTTCCACTCTGCTACACTGTCCTAGCTTGGGAACTATTAAAATTTTCAATTTTAGACTCAGATAAACCTGGGTTCTGATCTTGGCCCTGCCACTTACCAGTTGAGTAATCCTGGGCAAGCTACTGAACTTGGTTTTCTCATATGGTTAACGGAGATAATAATAGTGCATACTTCACAGGATTGGTGTTTAGCACAAGGACTATGTATAGTAAGCCGTTATTAACTGTGAGGTTTGTCTTTTATGTCGTATTGCCACTGGTTTAAGAACTAAAAAGCACTACACAAACCAAAGCAGCAGGCAGCCTAACACTGTGGCAACCTGAAGAGTCAGCTTATTATTTCTGCAAAAACAGAATTTTGTTTTCCACATAGAAATGGCCTAGCAAACTAGTGGTCTGGCATGCTACCTTTTATATAGCTTAAAGTTTTAAATGAGGATAAAATATTTCCTACATGCACTAATCATTTGAAATGTTGAGGATTTGCTTTTTATTGCATGAAAATAAGCAGAAGTGTGGGATGGAGAAAGAAATGTGTCACTTCCCCAGTGCTGGCCTGCCAGGGCAGAGTGACCTTACACAAGAAGAAAAATGCCAATAATTTCCAAACTAATCTAATTTTAAATTTCTGGGTTTTTTTATTTCATCATGGAGAGACACATTTATTCTTGGAAGGAAAAACACCCCAACAATATTAGTGATGAATGAAATCATATAAGTTTTGCTGGCAAACTCACACTGCACACTGCTACAGGACTCATTAGCAAGGCCGGGAACAAGGTGAAGTCCACTGCAGTTCTCTGAGTGCCTGGAATGTTTCTCTGGGCACAGTTTGTAACCAGATTTTTTTTTTTTTTTTTAATTTTGGAGTTGGCACAGTTTGCTATCCTGTGAATCAGTCTCTTCTTTCATCTCCTATAACTTTCCTTCTGCTCTGAGATTCCACACTGCGGGAAATGCACCACCATTTATTCTATTGTTCAGGTCACCTTTGATTCCTCCTTTTCTCCTCCATGGCCAGTCGATGAGTATATTCCATAGGCTTCCTCCAAAAGACATCTTGAATCTTTTCACTTCTCTCTCTAACTTCTTTGCCACTATTAATCCCAGCTACCTACGTCTCCTGCCTGAGCTACTGCAATAGTCTTTTCAATGTTCCCTCTGCTGCCACCGTACTTCCCTAAAGCCAATTCTCCACAGAGCAACCAGAAGTGTCTTTAGAAATATAGATCAGATTAATCTCCTGCCTAGAACCTATCGATCATCAAAATCCAAATGTACAATTAGAATATAAAAAGGGGGTGAGTATGCTGATAGTATCAATCTGATCATCACTTCTTGGGCAGGTGCTGATGGTCAGCTCTGTGCCCCATGAATATGTATAATCAATAAAATAAATAAATAAGGAGTTCAACATCATTAATCGTCAGGGAAAGTAAAATTAAAACTACAATGGAATATATTACTATGCACCCATCAGAATGGGTTAAAATTCTAAGAATTAAAAAGAATGATAATACCAAATGTTGCTGAGGATGTGGAGGAATTAAAACCCTCATCCACTGCTAGTGGAAGGGAATTGTATTAGTCAGTGTTTTCCAGAGAGGCAGAATCAATAGGATATGATATAATTATATGAGAGGGATTTATTAGGGGAATTACCTCACATGATTGTGAGCTCCCATGACAGGCCATCTGCAAACTGGATGCCATTAGTGTGTCTCAGTACAAGTCCAAAAGACTCAAAACCATGGAAGCTGATGGTGTTCTTGGTGTATGTCCTGGAACCCAAAAGCCTAGGAGTCTCGAGCTCTGATATCCATGGACAGGAGAGAAAAGGGTATCCCAGCTTTAGCAGATAGAGAGTGATTAGCCTTTTTCGCCGTTTTGTGTTCTCTCTGGGCCCCCAGTGTATTGAATGCTTCCTGCCCATACTGAGGACAGATCTTTCCCAGCCAGTCCACTCAGGCTCTCATACTAATCTCTTCTGGAAACACCTTTATGGGCACACCTGAAAAGATAGCTTTACCGGGTTTCTTGGCATTCCTTAACCTAATCAAATTGACACCTAGAATTAACCTTCACAGGAATACATAATGAGTTTGGAAAATTGTTTGGCAATATCTAATAAAGCTAAATATGCACTTACTCTATGGCCTGGCGATTCCATTCATAGGTAAAACCCAGGATAAATGACTGCCTATGTCCACCAAAAGATGTTCAAGAATATTCACACTACTTTATCTATAAAAGACAAACACTGGCAACAACCTACATGTCTATCGACAGTACAAGGGTACTTCCAAAAGTTTACAGAAAAATAGAATTAAAAGATAATACAAATCTTTCCATGAACTTTTGGATGCACCCTCGTATAATAGACGAATGGTAGTATATTCATACAATGAAACATATGGGTTCATGAAAAGATATGTATTATCGTTTAATTCTATTTTTCCATGAACTTTTTGAAGGACCCACATACAACAAGCAATAAAAAAGATGAATGTGCCGGCCTGGTGGCGCACTCGGTAGAGTGCGGCGCTTGGGAGTGCGGCGGTGCTCCCGCTGAGGGTTCGGATCCCATATAGAGACCGGTCCGCTCACTGGTTGAGCGCGGTGTGGGCACAACACCGAGGGTTGCGATCCCGTTGCCGGTCGCAGTACGGGCGCGACGCTCACTGGTTGAGCGCGGTGTGGGCACAACACCGAGGGTTGCGATCCCGTTGCCGGTCGCGGTACGGGCGCGACACGGGCGCAACACTGAGGGTTGCGATCCCGTTACTGGTCACGAAAAAAGACAAAAAGGAAAAAAAATGAAATAAAATAAAATAAAAAAGATGAACTATTGACACATACAATATAAATAAATCACCCAGATTAAGCAAATGAAGACAGACAAAAGTCTGTACTGTTTATAAATGTTCACGAAGGCCAACTGGGACTTTATCTTTGCTAGGGACTGAGGACAGGGGTGGTCAGATAGAGAAGCAGCAAGAGGGAAACTTCTGAACTTTGGAAATGCTCTATATTTCGAACTGGGCTGGATTGTTGTTTCATGAGTATTTGTGTGTGTTGTCAATTTTTATACTTCTTGTGCACATTATAATACATATGTTCTATTTCAGTTAAAAAAAAAAGTCAGTGGCATCCCAGGGCTCTTACAATAGAATCTACGTGTCACATCATGGCCTGGCTCCTGCCTTCCTTTCATCATCTCACATTTAATTCCCCCCATGTTCTTTAAGCCTTTGCCACACAGGCCGGGGCTTCTGGGTTGCCTCACACATGTATCTACCCAATACCCCATTTTAGTTTCTTCATAGACCCTACCACCATCTGAAGTTATCTTATTTGATTACTTATTTATTTCCATCTTTCCCCTTCTAGAATGTCAGCCTCATGAGAGTGGAGTCCTTTCTGTTTCATTATCTCTGTATCCCTAGTACCCAGAATAGTAGGACTCAGATATTTGTTTTATGAATTGATATGATCTTCAAATATTTGTAGAAAGTAACACTTGTGAGTGTTTACAATATCTTGATATTCTTAACAGTATCTCAGATAAAAAACACAACTATTATGGGCATTTTATAAATATACTACCTGACAAACTTATTCATTTATTTATATTTATTTAGTATAACGAGTATTTATTAAGTGTTCACAACAAGCAAGGCATTGACTTAGCTAGTATTGGCTGGGGATGCAGTGCGGGAGAATTAAGAATACAGGAGACAGGGGTAGTAATTGAGAGACTATGTCCTAAAGCTGGCCTAGGAGTGCAGGAACTTCACTGAGGGAGAAATATGGATGGGAATATAGATAAATTTATTGGTGAGAAAGTGGAAAAATTTGAGAGTTCTTACCTCATAATTTCTATTTCCTCTGAAATAGGAGGCAAGGTCATGTGCTGGAAAGAAGGGCAGGAGCAGATCAGGAGGCTCGAGAAACTTCAGTGCTTTTATGTTCTTGATGCTCAGGTGCACGCATTCTTCAGTGTGTGCATACAGAGAAGCACCCTTCTTCTTTCCAAACGCAAATAAAAACATTCTGAATCATGATCTAGAGAATCGTAACATGGGCATTTGGTGAGTCAGGAGAGAAGTTACCTCATTCTAAATGTCTTGTCCAGGAGGAAGCTAGAAATATAGACTAACTATTGACTTTGTTAGGAAAATATATACACTTAAGTCTGTTAAAACCACTAAATTATTAGAAATAGAATATGTAACTTCCAAACTTATTGAAGAAAAAGAAAAGGAATTAGGAAAACTTGACAATCCAAAAAAAAAAAAAAAAGACAGAAAAAGGGAAAAAGAACTTCATACATAGGAAATACAAAATTTCAGAGATGAGTTATTAGATTCCTAATCACAGTTGGCAATAAATGTTTAAACTCACCTATTAAAAGAACTCTTAGTTTGGCTTTTTAAAAAATTCAGTTATATGTACTGTTTATAAGTTGTGTATCTCAAACAAAATAACAGAAAAATTGCAAATAAAGGGATGGAAAAAAGACATACCAGGAAATTAGTAACCAAAAGAAAGCTGGCTTAGTAATACTAATACCAGATAAAAGTGGATGTTAAAAGTATTTCTGGGAACAAATGCTTTATACGGATAATGAAACTATTCACCAAGACATTATGATAATCATGAATTTGTATGCCTGTAACAACACTTCCAGTGTTTTGTGGAAGACTGGAAGTTGGCTCATTCAATACTACTCAACTTTCTTTTTCTTTTTTCTTTTTCTTTTTTTTTAGTCCTTTTTGAGACCGGCCGCAGGGCGCTCAGCCAGTGAGCGCTGTGAGCGCACCGGTCATCCCTATATAGGATCCGAACCCGCGGCGGGAGCACTGCTGCGCTCCCAGAGCCACACTCTCCCGAGTGTGCCACGGGCTCGGCCCTAATACTACTCAACTTTCTGTTTACAGTGATAAATACTACATTTCTCAGTTTCTCTTGCAGCTCGATTCTCTATGTGACCAAGCTCCTGCCAAGCACAGATTTAGCAGGTGAAAGCAAATGTCATGAGGTGGTGGCCACAGGGTGCTTTTGGCAGCAGGAAGGGTGGAGGAGCTGCTTGGCTCTTCAGTGACAGTCATTGTAGGGTTCTCTAACCCTGGCTCTAGAGTTGGAGGGCTAAGTGGCAGGCAGTGGCTGGCTGTGGGGTTTCTGCAGGATGCTGGAGGTTTCTTGTGGTTGCGTTGCTAACAGTCTGAGTAATATCCAAATCTGATTCCCTAGCCTCCCCAAACTTCTGTAAACTACGTTGGACCCTGTAATAATCCCTTTGTGCTTAAATTAGCCATTGTGTATCACAATATGATGTGTATGTGCTGTGCTAGAGGTAATCCCCAAACACTGTAAACATATACAGATGGCCCCTGACTTAGGATGGTTCCACTTAGGAGTTTTTGACTTTACAATGGTGTGAAAGCGATACCCATTCAAAAAAAATTGTGCTTCAAATATGCATAAAACCACTTTGCTTTTCACTCTCAGTACAGTATTCAATAAATTACATGTGGTGTTCAATATTTTATTATAAAATAGGCTTTATATTAGATGACTTTGCCCAGCTGTAGGCTAATGTTAGCGTTCTGAGCATGTTTAAGGTAGGCTAGACTAAGCTATGATGTTTGGTAGGTTAGGTGTATTAATGCATTTTCGACTTACCATATTTTCAACTTACAATGGGTTTATTGGGCCATAACCCCTTCATAACTCGAGCAGCATCTGTATGGGATTCTAACTCTGATTGGGGACAAGTGTGGCATCCTTATAGTCTTTCTAGAGCAGGTGACTGCAGCAATATGAGCTGAAGTTTGAGTTGGAATTAGCCAGGTGGAGACAGGAGGAGTAGGAATGTTTAGAGGAAGAAGGAACAGCATGTGCAAAGGTGGAGTGCAGGAGATGCAGAACTTTGATCAGTTCAAAATGTCCCTAACGCAGGATGAGGAGTATGGAGTAATGAAAAAGGAGGCTGTAGCAGTATCAAGGGGAAATCATAAATGGCCTTGAATACCTATTTGTGGAATGTAACTTGCTTTTTGTCAGCTCAGCACCTGGGCTGCTCCTCCTCTGATCTTTAGCTCCCCTCTTCCCACACCAGTACACACACATTTCCTTTGGGGAGCTATGTCTTCTCCACTCCAATCAGATGATTCTGTTGAGACTCTCAATCATGGTACCCATCCTCCGCAGGGCTCATGGTATACTATGGCGATTGGTCTAAGGTGGTCCTGGGAGTCAATCCAGACCTGCCAGTGTCCTTCCCGGGGATTCGTGGAATGTAGGACCAGCTCACAGAGTGGTAGATTCTGGTGGTCATTATTGCCTCACCCCCACCCCCAAGGAGAAAGCCTGTCTGTGGTGGAAGACAATTAGGTCAAATAGAAAGGAGTAACAGTGAGAGATAGGGGGGAGAAAGGCAAAGAGAAGAGAGAGAAAAAGAGAGAAACAGTTTTATCAAGGACAGGTCTCAGGACCCTGTAGTCCTTACGTCGTGCTGATGAAAGCCTGGCCAACATACCTACTTATAATCCAGGTGCCTGTGCAATTGTATGGATATTTTAGTAAACATTTCTCCTCCTCCTCCTTCTTCTCCTCTTTTTTGTCTTTTTTTGTTCATTTTGGTTATTGTGTGATATTACATTAAATTGAAATATCTTTGTTTATTTAACCATTAGGTTATTTCCAATATGTCAAACATTGTTGGTTAGGATGTGGACAGAAGGGAGTGAAGAAGGGTATGGTGGCACAGTGCATGCCAGCTGCAGGGGAAGGCATGAAGAAAGGAATGGAGACAAGAAAGTGTGCAGCACATTTAAGGATTAATAAATAATCCAGTTTTGCTGGAGCTGAAGAAAAGTGGAAACAGAAATTACTATAAAAATGGAGTCCATGCCTTGTAGTGTACTAATGGTACGGTAACTGAAAATGAGAAAAGGTCTGCAAATTTGTACTAATTGCTAAAAAATAAGAAATTGTCATGGACGAATTCATGGGGCAGCCACATGGGACTCCAGCACACTGTTCTAAGAGCTACAAACTACAAGTGCTGGGAAAAGCTACCATACCTACCATCACTTTTTTGGGGGCACTAGCTGGTATGGGGAACCGAACCCTTAGACCTTGGCGCCACATGGGACTCCAGCACACTGTTCTAAGAGCTACAAACTACAAGTGCTGGGAAAAGCTAGCATACCTACCATCACTTTTTTGGGGGCACTAGCTGGTATGGGGAACCGAACCTTAGACCTTGGTGTTACAAGTCTGTGCTCTAACCAACTGAGCTAACTGGCCAGCCCAACCTATAATCATCTTAATCAGTATTGTGAGGACCTGAAATAAAGGGAACTACAGCAAATCAACTGAATGAACTAAAAGAAGATTTGGGAAAATGAAGAGCAGTTGACCAAGTGGAAGGACTAAATTTACACAACCGTCAGTTCTTGTAAATTTGGTTGCAGCATGGGTTGGGGGGTGGGTGTGAGGTGTTTCTTCCCTACTCCTCTGGTTTTCATTAGGAGAGATTTTCCTGGTCTTTTGTCCCTAGTTTTATAAGAATATAATCTGTCATAAAGAAGGCATTACAATCTATGAGGTAAAGCATAATTTAGTAAGTGATTTGAAACAATTCGTCACACACTTTGGAAAGAAATCAGAGTAGATCCTGATCCTACAGTTCACACCATACCAAATCTGATATGGATTAAAGAGAATGTAACAAATCACATGGTAAAACACTAGAAGAAAAAATATGACTTTGTATTAGTTGTCAGTGAGAGGAAGTAAAAAGGGGTTGGGGGTGATGCCTGGGGGGTTAGGGGCCTGGGGCCCTAGCCCTGCCCCAGTACATCCAGGCCAGCAATGGAGCCAGTTAGTTGCCCAGGATCCTGAGAGATGGGGGCCCAAAATAGCCCCACCCCCACCCACAACCAGATTCTAGAAGATACCTATTAACCACCACATATATTTCTTTGGGTATATTTGACTTATCTGTTCGTGTCTTTCACCAAATTTCAGCTTAGATTTTTATAATTCATTTTTAAGACTTCTTTTTGCAATAAAGGTATTTAATCTTTGTGTGTTAAAAAAAAAATGAAGAGAAGAGAATAATGGTTACCAGAAGCTTGGAGGGGGGCAGGGGGGAGATAAGTGGTGAACTAATGGGTACAAACTATGCTATCTACCCTAAGTGAATCATTATGCAAGATATGCATGTATTGAAACAATACAGTGTATCCCACAAAAATAAATACAAATAAAATTGAATTTATAAAAGAAAATAAAAGAGGGTTTGGGGGTACTTTCTAAGTTTAAAAGTGTTGGAAGAAATAAAAAGAAAAATTTAATGCACTTCACCACACAAACATTACAAATTTCTACAGGTGTTTTACCTCCCCAGTTAATAAATTCTTGATAAACCTAAATACTTTTTGCATCAATATGAAAGACTACAGTTATTATATAAAATGTTCGTGCAGATAAATTATAATCAGCAGAAATGCAATTTCTGAACACCTACCCCAGGTTAAGTTCTGGCTGGATACTTTGCAAACATTCAGTTAAAAAAATGGACTTATAACTCCAGGTCACAGGTTCAGATCCCAGTACTGGCCAGCCACAAAACAAACGAACAAACACAAACGAAAAAACACATCCTCAGTTGACCTGGTAGAAACTGAGGGAGTATCAGAGGCATGTAAGGGTAAGCCTAGTCACTCACCTAATGGGGAACGTGCTGTTTTTGCCTGGGAGACAACTGTTCCTCCCCAGCCTCACCCCAGCCAGGTTCATAACCAAACCCTGTTTTCCTTCAGGTAGCCACTCCCCCACCCCCCATGGCCCCCCACTCAGGGGAGCCTGGCCCCATCCCCAGGCCAGAAGATGGGTCCTGAAAGGTCTCAGTGCGGAATGGAAGGTGTGGTTCCAGTGACTGGGTTTACTAATGGACATGTGGCTCCATTTGGGGCTTCCTCTTATGGGAGATAGTACTTTTCTTTATTATTTAGTCCTATTGGGCCTGGGAGTTCCATTGCTTACTACCAAAGGCCTCACAGAGCAAATGAATTGAAGAACCGACATCTGAACCCATAGAACACACATCCTGAATGGGAATATAACCAATTAAACACAAAGAAAGAAGCTTCTACCTCATAAGTATGCAGAGAAAGGTAAATTAAGCAAGATTGAGACTCTTTTTTAAAACTATTATATGAGCAAAGATTTTTTTTTAAATGGTAAGTACTGTCATATTTTGCTGGTATTTGAGAATGTAAACTATCACAGCTCTTTAAAAATAACAACAGCAGCTATCATTTATTGAGTGCTTACTACATGGTAAACACTATGAAAAGCAAGCAAACAGACTAAACCCTTAACCCAAAGAAATGGACATCATTACCTTCAGTTTAAAGGTAGTGTTCAGAGAGACCCACTGACTGAGTTCTCTCACAGGTACAAAGGGTGGATCTCCGGGGTCCACCACTCTATAACTGAACTGAAAATGTGCCAAGGGCACTAGTAAAGAGGGACACCCCCTAAAAATTCGAGAAAAAATTGTTAATAGAATTTGATTTTGATATTTGAAACTAAAAGCATTCAGTTAGAACACAGCATCAAGGGTTTGGTTCCCTGTACCAGCCAACTGCCAAAAAAATACAAAAAAAAAAAAACCCACCAGAAAACTAAAAAACTAAAAGCATTCAGTTAGAACACAGCATCAAGGGTTTGGTTCCCTGTACCGGCCAGCTGCCAAAAAAATACAAAAAAACCCCCCCAAAAAACGAAAAAACTAAAAGCATTCAAGTAGTCATTTACAGGAAAACACAACATATTTTTAGCTGGGTGTTGTGTTTGTTTTGAGTTACCTATGCAAAGGAGTGGTGGTACCACAGATTTGTCATTGTTGAGGGCCTGTAAGGGTCTCACTCCAGCCCTTGGAGCCAAGATTCAGCCTGATCTGTCTCAAAGCTTGTGCTCAAAACAGACCATGGGAACACAATGTAGAAAGCAATTTAGCAAATAAAATCAATAGCCTCAAAAACATTCCTATTTCTTAATCTATTAAATATTGTGACAAATTATAAAAACTTTAAGAAAAAAAACATGTTAAAGTCAGAGTTCTTTACAATAGTAAAGAATGAGAAATTAATACGAGTGTTTAACCATAGGAATTTTGTTAATTAAATTATGTAGTGTAACTATTAAAAATAATCTTTATGAGGACTTCAAAATAAAGTAGGAAACTGATCATATTATTCAATGCCGAGTGGAAAAAAAAAACATAAAAGTATGAAACATAGCCAGAACTGTGAAAAGAAAAATTTTAAGTGTATAGAAAAAAGATGGAAGAGAAACACACTTAACAGAACTGGATCTTGATATAATGGGTTATTTGCTCCAATTTTTATATTTTCTGCAGTGAGGAATTTCTGTAATGAGCAGTGCTTTTAGAGTAGAAGTAATCCTAAAAGTCTTTATTTTTAAAGGGCATATAGGTCTTGGAGGAGGTCTTTATTTAGACAGGAAAAATTATGGCGAGATGGAGAGGCTTCCACTTGGAGATGTTATAACTGTGATTTCTCAGTGTTGAAAGCAAAGGTTGAGAGAAAACACCCATGGCCAGCCTTTGCTCACAGTTCTCCAGTACCACCTGATGCCAAATACTTTCCCCCACTGTAGGATCAAGTGATTCACTACTT
This sequence comes from Galeopterus variegatus, assembly GCF_000696425.1. NCBI lineage: Eukaryota > Metazoa > Chordata > Mammalia > Dermoptera > Cynocephalidae > Galeopterus > Galeopterus variegatus. The sequence continues at coordinate 200,241 of NW_007730062.1, forward strand.
GCTCCGGAAAGCATAGTCATGGTAGATATACTCAAAATTTATATACTTGTGAAGCGTCTGGGTAGGTTTTATGTGTTTCTGGATCACTAAACCCAGAAATATCCAGGTGGGGGCAGAACTCTCTGAAGCTCTAAGGAGTTAAATAGCAAAAGAAAATACTATAATGGAATAATATACAAAGCTCATTATTATAATTTATTAAAATTCATTCCATCATTTTGGAAACTCTCCCATCATCTCTGGCTATTCCTTCTATTTCCTTTGAGGCTCTTCACTCTGCACTTTTCCAAAATGTACACACTCACCTGGCCTGTCCCAGGCCCTCTGCTCTCCTCTTTACACCCTCCCCTGGACAACCTCATCTACTCTGTTTGTTCCTGCATGCTCTGTATAATTGATCACTCTCCAGCAGCCCCTAAGAGCTGGTACTTGATGACTTACAGATAGGTTCAATGTTTCTATAGTTAGCATTAGCCTTCATTTTTGAATAGCAGATGACCCTTAGAAATGGTTATCAAGGAACAAACATATGAAACAATGTGTTTGATTACCTTTTTTACCGATCTTTCTGACAGCTGATGTTTCAGTCTTAAGATGCACATACTGTCTCTCGCTTTCAATGAGCTTCGTCTGAAATCATTTCATCATAGTTTTAACAATTGTCAAGTCAATGTACTACTTCAAAAAATTCACTGAGAGATGCCACCTGTTGAAGAAGGCACTTGGCAGGTGCAGCTACCGCATGGCTTCCCTGATGGCTACCTCACTGAGGGATGGGGGGTGACCCCTGCTGAGTGGGATATCCATTCCCAGGAAGAATTCATGTATAAATGGATAATATGATAACCTTAAATTATCCTTTCTTAGCAAACTCAGCCTTTCTTTGTAAGTGGTTTAGATCACATTTGATTCTTACTGCTTTGCATTGTCTGAGAATCAAGGCATTTATGTTGTCATCCCAACAAAAGATCTGTAAAGAGCTCATCAGCCACTTCTTCCTCTTTCCCTCTTCAGAGTCACTCTTAACTGTAAGGCAATTCTCTCTCAATTGAATAAGCTCCTTTGAGTATTGCTGTATCCCACATCCCCTGCCCTTATCGTGCTTGTTCACTTGTTAGCCAATCATTTAAGCCTAACCAATATTTCTGAGTGCCAACTATGTATGAAGAACTGTACTAGGCACTGAGGAGTGCAAGGAAATGGAAAAAGAATCTTCAAAAGTAACTCTGTCCCCTCCTCTGGTTCCAGGCCTGACCTGAGCTGTCGGCCACTCTTCTCAAATACAATCGCTTTGTGGCTAGAGCTCAGGGTCACAACCCATCAGGGGTTGGTGCTGGTTACTTTGTTCTTTTTGTTGTTGTTGCTCTTGATCTCAACCTTTATTGCAAATTTAACTTATCGGTACAAACTTAGGTGCAAAAAACCCTGAATTCAATATTAAACCTTCCAAATGCTCCACAGCTATCCCATTTTAAAGTTTGAAATGTTCTTTCTTAGGTCAGATACTCCTTCCCCTCTACCTTCCCATCTAGCAGCCTCCTCAGGCAGTAACATGAGTTAAATCCATATAATCCATTACTTTCACTAGACGACAATTGGCTTTCTGTGGAGCTAAGTGAAAAAGATTGAGACACCCCCAAGATCATGACTAGCCCATTGTTTTCTGTTTCCTCTTTCACAGCAAGTTAGAAAGTTTGACGATCACTATTATTATTCTTCATTATAAAATACTGACACTGGTTTTAGCCTTTAAGCTATTTTTTTTGCTCCAAGTTGCAAACAAAAGGGAGCAGACATTCTTCTGCATTCATTAAAAATAGCCTTATGTTTTCCTCTACAAATTTGCTACTTGGTGCCATGTGAAAACACCTCATAAATTTTAAGTACACAGAACCAGTGCCATCCATTCAAGAGCAGGGAGTGTCCACAAAGCAAAGACCAAGATCTGGAGTTGTGAACTCCACCCCCTCCCCACCACAGCAGCACTATCTGCAGCGTGAGGCTGGACCCCCTCCAAGTTCTCACCGCCTTTTTAGAACTTTCATGGACCTGCTTTCTGAATGCATACTCATTCCATATGCAAAGAGTTGGCTATGCATGCACCCCAACAGCTTCTATGCATGCAAAATGTGCAGATGGGCAGAGGAAACTGAAGCCGAGGTTGATACTAAGACAAATATTTAACCCTGGGAATTACTAAAAGCCATGTAGAAGTCTTATGGAAAGACTTCTCTTAGAACTGGTAACTGGAACTTATTTTAGATTTTAGAAACCGTGGTTCAGTAAAAGTGGAAGAAAAACAGCGTTTAGAACTTTACTTTTTTTTTTTTCTGCAATGTTCCCTTTAAAAACAAACATCTGAGAGGTCACGGAAACCGTGGTTCAGTAAAAGTGGAAGAAAAACAGCGTTTAGAACTTTACTTTTTTTTTTTTTTCTGCAATGTTCCCTTTAAAAACAAACATCTGAGAGGTCACGTAATTTCAACCAGAAGTATCATTACCAAAATCAATCTTTTCCTCAAAGCTCCCACCACATATGGACCACATTGCCCTTGGCTGATACAGTGCAAGAGAACTGAAGAACCGGCCTCCTTACATTAACAGCAGCATGACTCTTTTTAGAGAGGGAAAGTAGGTAGAATTTGGGGTAAGTATTATGCAATAAATTATAATACCTTTGCAAATATTTTATATGCCTATAGTGTTTATAAATACACAAGAGATCTTGCAACAGGTATGCCAAGGCTTTTTATTAAGATTATTTATTTCAGACTGGTTTATAGAATTAAAATGCTTAAATTTTCAGACCTATTTAGTCCTGAGAGCTTTCAGACTTACGGTCAGCATTTCTAAATGAAGATACATGGTTAACTGGATGGAGGTTCGAGAGAGAGAGTCCAGGGTAAGGCCCATGTTACTTGGGCAATGGGATATAAATTCAAAAGGATATAATGAGGAAAGAAAATGTTTCCATCTTGTCATTGAATTTGAGGGTACTATTGAGATATCTATATGCAGCTGTTCAGGAGGCAGCTGGATATAGGGGTGACCAGGAAAGCTTTTTAGTCTCTTTGGGAGTCATTAGCATTTGGATAGCAATAAACACCAAGGGAGTGGATAACGTTGTCCTACTAGAGTGTGCAGAGAGAGAAGGATAAGGATGCAACCTGAGGAGAGGGACCCTAGGAAAAAAGAGGAGAGCTAGGAGCATAACAGGAAAGTGAGGAGAGAGAAGCATGGGGGAGTCGAGAGAAGAGAGCTCTTCAAGAAGGACGGGATAGCCAAGAGAGTCAACGCTGTGTCAAATAGGGCGAGAGCTGGAAAGAGGGATTTATCAACAAGAAGTTCTTCTGTGACCTTGAAGCACTGGGGAGTGGTGGGAAGTAGAGGACACAGGATTCAGATGACACGCATAGAGGCATGAATAAGGGGTCGGAAAAAGGAGGCAGCAAGTCAAGTGTGTACGGTCAGCATTTCTAAATGAAGATACATGGTTAACTGGATGGAGGTTCGAGAGAGAGAGTCCAGGGTAAGGCCCATGTTACTTGGGCAATGGGATATAAATTCAAAAGGATATAATGAGGAAAAAAAATGTTTCCATCTTGTCATTGAATTTGAGGGTACTATTGAGATATCTATATGCAGCTGTTCAGGAGGCAGCTGGATATAGGGGTGACCAGGAAAGCTTTTTAGTCTCTTTGGGAGTCATTAGCATTTGGATAGCAATAAACACCAAGGGACTGGATAACGTTGTCCTACTAGAGTGTGCAGAGAGAGAAGGATAAGGATGCAACCTGAGGAGAGGGACCCTAGGAAAAAAGAGGAGAGCTAGGAGCATAACAGGAAAGTGAGGAGAGAGAAGCATGGGGGAGTCGAGAGAAGAGAGCTCTTCAAGAAGGACGGGATAGCCAAGAGAGTCAACGCTGTGTCAAATAGGGCGAGAGCTGGAAAGAGGGATTTATCAACAAGAAGTTCTTCTGTGACCTTGAAGCACTGGGGAGTGGTGGGAAGTAGAGGACACAGGATTCAGATGACACGCATAGAGGCATGAATAAGGGGTCGGAAAAAGGAGGCAGCAAGTCAAGTGTGACAATGAATGAGGACAGATGGGAGCAGCTGGAGGGATAATTAGGTTAAACCAGTGTTTCTTCATCCTGGCTGCACATTAGAATCACCTGTGGAGCTTTAAAACATTTTTTTGACACCTGGACCCACCCCTGGCAGTTCTGACTCAATTGTTATGAGGTGTTGCCTGGGCACGATAAAATTTTTAAATGCTCCTCAGGTAATTCTAATGAACAGCTAGAGCTGGGAACAACTGGCAGAGAAAAATAATTTCTGTTAAAGGTGGGAGTGAGTGGAGCATGTCTAAATGCTGAAGAACAGAGCCACAGAGAAAGAGCTACTGAAGATATGTGAAGGCAGACGTGATGGATGTTGATTGGGTGGAGGTCCCGGGATGGAGGCGAGGATGGAGTCAGCACAGAGAGAGGAAGAGCCTTAGATATAAAGAGAAGCACCTCTTTTATTATGGCAGGAGAAAGGGGGAGGGGTGCAAGTGGAGTCAGGGTTGAGGTTCTGCTGGCAGGAAGGCAGGAGGCAACCTTCTAGTGCATCCTATGTTCTCTGTGAATCAGTAAGAGAAAAGAAGGGCTGGTGCTGGTGCTGGTGGTGGCAGGATTAGCATTTGGAGGAGTGTGGAGAGGACTTGTCTACATGGAGTGAGTGCCTGGTTTAGGTTAGCAACCTTGAATGTGTAGTGTCAGCAGTGTGTGAAGCTGATGGTTCTCAGCAGAAGGTTAAAACAAAACAATACCAAACAACAACAACAATGAAACAGCACTTCTTTTAAGCACGAGGTTTACATTCTTCATGTCAGGTTGTTAGGAGAATTCAAAGTTGAAAAAGTCAAGACCATGGGAAGCACTGGGCTGGGGGGCAGGGGATGGTTGCAAATTAACAACGAAAGCCCTTTAAGTAGTTACATTCTCCGAATACAAAACAAATGAACAAACAAAACCCTTTATTGGTATAAAAATTTATATCCATAATAAAGAGAGTATCAACAGCATTCTACATATTTTAAATGTGCAAGATGTAAGTACCCTATATTTTTGCCATATTTGCTTCCTAAAAACGTCACAGGATCTCCCTCCCCTGTGAGATGCAGTGAGATGTTTATAAATCCATAGGAAGACTGCTTTCCCACATTTGGTCTAGTCCAGTACTCACTGCCTTGCTGGTTTTATAACTGAGTAACTGGTATTTGTGTAGATGCAAACTGAACATTTTGAAATCGTGAATATAAGTACATTTAAATGAATCTGTGGATACTTGAACTTTCCATAAGACCACTCCAGGTTGGTGTCCAGTTTTGCAAGGAACTGAGGGGTTTCCCAGGATGCAAGAATTTGATTGCTAAAACCTAGAGAGTCCTAGGCAAACTGGGAGGGTTGGTCACTCTACCATTTTCTCCACCACAGCAATCCCTTACTCCCTTATGGGTGACAAAATGCTTGCTCTCACATCACCAGTGAGA
>NW_007730062.1:209103-209503 GCF_000696425.1 Galeopterus variegatus
AACTGTAAGCAATAAATTTTGTTTTCTTATAAATCACCCAGTTCCAGGTATTTTGTTATAATCAACAGAAATGGACTGATACACTTTATACATTCCCTAATGTGCTTGCTGTAAAGCTCTGGCTATGTTTTCCTGTTTCCTTTCACTTTATTCTATTGCAGCTGAGGTATCAAGCAGTTTGAAGATCACCTGAGCTTTTGTTGGTTAGGGAGCAAAATTGAGTTTAAGACTTACCTGAAAAAGTTATCTCTATTTTGCCAAAATTATTTCCAGTGCAGTACTATTTTTTTGAGGCCTCTGGAACCACCATGGTTTTACCCCTTGACCCTTTCATATCCGCATGAGTGAGCAAACCCACCCCAAGAAGCGGAGAGGGAATGTCCTCAGAGTACGGGCTAGA
>NW_007730063.1:0-361 GCF_000696425.1 Galeopterus variegatus
CCATGAGGTACCCAGATATTTGATTAATCATTATTTTGGATGAGATTAACATTTGAATTAAATATTTTCACAATGTCCAATCCAAGAGCGTGGGATATCTTTCCATCTTCTGTGTCCTCTTCGATTTCTCATAACAGTGATTTGTAGTCCTAAAAAGTTTCTGCACAACAAAAGAAACAGTTTATACAGTGAAATCACAACCTATCACATCCCTGGTTAACTTTACTCCTAGGTATTTTATTTTTTTGGCTAATATTGTAAACGGGCTAGATTTCCTGACTTCTTTTTCTGCTAGGTCATTGTTGGAGTATAAAAATGATATCGATTTTTGCATGTTGATTTTGTATCCTGCAACTTTGCT
>NW_007730063.1:5561-6443 GCF_000696425.1 Galeopterus variegatus
TTACCTTTTTTTTAAGTATATCTCATGTAAAATTAATTAATTAAAGACTTCCATTTTTTTTGGTTTATACTTGGAAAACTATTAGGCATATTAAACCTTGCAGGCCTGATGAAAAGTTAAATCTATGGCTACAAAAAAATAATAATTAAGTAAATTTTAATCTTAAAGGATTCTATGATTGCACATTTATTATACCAGAGTTTTCTCTGTGACCCTGGTGCTGCCTTTGTATATGAGCCAAACTTCTACCTTTACTTTATTATTACACAAACAAACAAACATAAAGCCATAAGACTCTATAGGTACAAAAATATTTCATCTCAGAAACATTGGCCTCTGGCAATCATATATTTGCAGCTTAAACATAATAATAGATACATGTATGTTAAACAGTATGATGGTTAATTTTATGTGTCAACTTGACTTGGACCATGAGGTACCCAGATATTTGATTAATCATTATTTTGGATGAGATTAACATTTGAATTAANGACTAAAACAAACAGCAAATACGATGGTCAGTTATGTGCATTTGTATTTTATTTTATTTTAATGGCTGGCTGGTATAAGGATTTGAACCCTTGACCTCGGTGTTATAACACCATGCTCTAACCAACTGAGCTAACCAGTCAGCCCATTTATATTTTAATAACCACATCAAAATAAGTTAATTATAAAACTTGAGGGATGGAAAAGAGTTTGCTAATATTTCAGGGTATAAAGGAGCAATAATATATGTTATTTAAGCAGTTAAACTCAAGGCATTAAATAGCTCAAAGTCTAAAATAATGTGAATTTTTATAATGTCCAAATCTATCATTTGAACACTTCAGCCATTTCAAATGGGTTTTATGAACCCCAAAGCAGAAAGCAAAGATAAAA
>NW_007730063.1:9357-9825 GCF_000696425.1 Galeopterus variegatus
TACAAAGCTATAGTAACCAAAACAGCATGGTATTGGCATAAAAACAGACATATGGACCAATGGAACACAATAGAAAACCCCAAAATTAACCTACACACCTACAGCCATCAGATCTTTGACAAAGGCACTAAGAAAACACACGGGTGAAGGGACTGCCTCTTCAGTAAATCCCAGCACCATTTACTCTTTCCCAGTAAATGGTGCTGAGAAAATTGGGCATCCATATGTAGAAGAATGAAACTAGACCTATATCTCTTGCCTTATACCAAAATCAACTCAAATGGATTAAATAATTAAATATACATCCTAAAACAATAAAACTCCTAAAAGAAAACTTAGGGGAAACACTTTAGGAAGTAGGATTGGGCATAGACTTTATGAATAAGACCCCCAAAGCACAAGCAACCAAAAGAAAAATAAACAAATGGGATTATAATAAACTAAAAAGCTTCTGCACAACAACAACAA
>NW_007730063.1:10484-13145 GCF_000696425.1 Galeopterus variegatus
AAAAGAAAAATAAACAAATGGGATTATAATAAACTAAAAAGCTTCTGCACAACAACAACAAAAAAAAAACAGTTTACACAGTGAAAACACAACCTACCAATGGGAGAAAATATTTTTAAAAAATACATCTGACAAAGGATATAGCAGGAACTCAAATAGCTTAACAGCAAAAAAAAAAAAAAATAGTAACTCAATTAAAAAATGGCCAAAGGAGCTGAATAGGCATTTCTCAAAGGAAGATATACAAATGACCAATGCACACATGAAAAATGTTCAACATCACTCAGCTTTCAGGAAATGCAAATAAAAACCACTTTGAGATGTCATCTCACTCCAGTTAGGCTGGCTAATATCCAAAAGACTGAGAAGAATAAATGCTGGTGATGATGCGGAGAAAAGGGAACCCTCCTACACTGTTGGTGGGACTGCAAAATGGTACAGCCTTTAAGGAAAATGGTACAGAGTTTCCTCAAACAATTAGAGATTGACATCTACCATATAACCCAGCTGTCCCACTACTGAGTATATATCCAAAGGAATGGAAATCATCATGTTGAAGGGACCCCTGTACTCTCATGTTTATTGCAACACTATTTACAATAGCCAAGAGTTGGAACCAACCTAAATGCCCATCATCAGATGAGTGGATAAGGAAAATGTGGTACATCTACACAATGGAATACTATTCTGCTGTAATATATAATGAAATGCTGGAGAGTGTGCTGCTTGGGAGTGCGGCAGCGCTCCCGCCGAGGGTTTGGATCCCATGTGGAGACCGGTTCTCGCTCACTGGCTGAGCGCAGTGTGGACGCAACACCGAGGGTTGCGATCCCATTACCAGTCAGTAAAAAAGACAAAAAGGAAAATAAATAAATAAATAAATAAAAAATAATGAAATACTACCATTCACAGCTACACAGATGGACTTAGAGAAAATTATATTAAGTGAAATAAGCCAGGCAAAGAAAGAGAAATATGTGTGTGAGCTAATAAAAATAAATAAATAAATATACAAACAAATAAATGGGGGGTAGACACGACAATCACAATTGTTCTTTGAACTTATTAAGATAAGGGAACAGATATGATGTTGATGGAGGAGAGGGAGGAAAGGGAGGAGGGAAAAGGAAGGAATTGGTAAAGGAGAAATTGGCAAAAGAAAAGGAGGAATTGACGAAGGGAAATGAAAATCAACTACATTGTATACTGATAAATTAAAAAATAAAAAAAAAATTTAAACACGTTTGAATAGAATACAGCAAATTGCCTTCCCCACTGTGGGTTGATCTTGTTCAGTCCATTGAAGCCCTACATAGAACAAAAAGGCTGAAAAGGGAGAATTTTCTCTCTCTGACTCACTATCTGCAATCTGAGACATTGGTCTTCTCCTATCTTCAGACTCAGTCTTGGAGTGAAGTTAAACCATCAGCTCTCCCAGGTGTCCAGCTTACCAACTACAGATATTCATTTTAGCCTTCATAATTTTATGAGCCCATTTCTTATAATAAATCTCTTTGTGTATGTGTGTGCATGTACGTATGTGTGTGTGTGTATTTCTCATTGGTTATGTTTCTTTGGAGAACTCTGACTAAAACAAACAGCAAATACGATGGTCAGTTATGTGCATTTGTATTTTATTTTATTTTAATGGCTGGCTGGTATAAGGATTTGAACCCTTGACCTCGGTGTTATAACACCATGCTCTAACCAACTGAGCNTGACTAAAACAAACAGCAAATACGATGGTCAGTTATGTGCATTTGTATTTTATTTTATTTTATTTTATTTTAATGGCTGGCTGGTATAAGGATTTGAACCCTTGACCTCGGTGTTATAACACCATGCTCTAACCAACTGAGCTAACCAGTCAGCCCATTTATATTTTAATAACCACATCAAAATAAGTTAATTATAAAACTTGAGGGATGGAAAAGAGTTTGCTAATATTTCAGGGTATAAAGGAGCAATAATATATGTTATTTAAGCAGTTAAACTCAAGGCATTAAATAGCCCAAAGTCTAAAATAATGTGAATTTTTATAATGTCCAAATCTATCATTTGAACACTTCAGCCATTTCAAATGGGTTTTATGAACCCCAAAGCAGAAAGCAAAGATAAAAGGAAATTTACCTATATTTTCAGGTTATGTGTGTGATTATAAAATCTAGGATTTCATATCTCCTTTGTAAGTTAAAAAGAAGTCTGAAAATAACTTTCTGATGATATAAAGGGACTGAGAAACTTAGATCACTGAGAATTTTAGCCTAGAACTTAATTCATCTGGTTTGTGTGCTTTTGCCAATAAATCTGTCTGTGGTGCAAAAACACATCTTGACTTCAAAACACTTTATTTATAGAACGTAAAACAGACATAGATGAATTCATGAGTAGACCATGAAAGTCTGCATATGGTTGTTTTCCTCTGTGACTCTTATGCTTTCTCTGCTTGTGAAAATCTAGCAAAAAGGACACTTTAAGTGAGTCTCCGAAATATATCCTATTAGTTCTTCTCCTGGGAGATTTTCTGCTGCCACCATCTGTTTTCTCCAGAGATTGAGTCCATAGACCATCAATCTTCAAACTCAATGTCTATAATAATTACTGGAATATTAAATATTTACTGGGGTACATCTATTTTCAGATACTTCCTGCCAAAGATTC
>NW_007730063.1:13450-17634 GCF_000696425.1 Galeopterus variegatus
ACTGGAATATTAAATATTTACTGGGGTACATCTATTTTCAGATACTTCCTGCCAAAGATTCCAATCCAGTGGATCTGAGTGTGAATCAGACATCTACATTCTAACAAGCACACCAAAATAGTTCTGATATAGGAGGTAGAAGGCCTATACTTTGAGAAACACCACATAAACTTTCCTGCTTTCAATGTGATAAATGTTCCTGCCTGGTTGTATCAGTTAGCTTTTGCTATGTAACAACAAAACACAAAATTTCAGTAGCATCTAACAATAACCATCTACTGCTAAAATGGCTGAAATCATCTGCAAATAAAAGCTGTGCTAGCTGGTGATATCTATACTGGAATATTAAATATTTACTGGGGTACATCTATTTTCAGATACTTCCTGCCAAAGATTCTGATCCAGTGGATCTGAGTGTGAATCAGACATCTACATTCTAACAAGCACACCAAAATATTTCTGATATAGGAGATAGAAGGCCTATACTTTGAGAAACACCACATAAACTTTCCTGCTTTCAATGTGATAAATGTTCCTGCCTGGTTGTATCAGTTAGCTTTTGCTATGTAACAACAATACACAAAATTTCAGTAGCATCTAACAATGACCATCTACTGCTAAAATGGCTGAAATCATCTGCAAATAAAAGCTGTGCTAGCTGGTGATATCTGGGGGTGGGTTGGCTGATCTGCTCATGCAGGCTGGCTGCAGCTGGGCCTTCTCATCTCTAGCAGACTAGCTCAGACCCATCCCCATTTTGATGGTAGAAATGCAGAAGAGCAGTGGAAGCACCCTAGGTCTCTAGGGGCCCAGGCTCAGCACAGACCTGCTGCCACTTCCACTTGACTCTGTTGGACAAAGCAAGTCACTCAGAGTTACAAGCTAGAAAAATATGTTCTGCTCGTCCAGAGGGAGGAACTGCAAAATCACTTTAGCAAAGGTATGGATACAAGGACAGGTGACTAGTTAAGGGCAGTGTTGCAATTGACCCTTAAAAAGTACTGAAAAGACAAGTTCTCTGGACAGAAAGTGAATAGTATGCCATGAATTTTATTTGGGAGAATGTGGGCTTGTGGATATGTTGATTCAAGGGTATTTCTATAATTTGCATCCAATGGGACTAGGACAAGTATATTCTATTCCTATCAAGATGCTTGCCTAAAGCCTATGCTCTCTCTTTGTCTCCTATACAGTGAAGTATGCATAAAAAGCTGTGGAAGCTTGCATCGAGCCTACATAGAACCCTGAGATTTTATTAATCTTATACAGTGCTATTTATCAGATACATATGACTTAATGAAGCCATCCAAGGAATCCAAGCAAACAAATAAAATACAGTTTTACATGAATATTTTAAGGTCCCCAACAAGAGTTATGAACATTTTAAAATATCATTAATTTGAAAACTGGTGATTTCTTATGTGAAAAATCTGAAGATTGCACATTTTAGAGTACACGATATTCTGGAGGGAGATGTGCTGACGTTTTAAGGTGCTACAGCTATGATAAAACACATTTTTGCACGTGAGAGAACATGTTTTCAGAACAGATTTGAAAGCTAACAAGACATTTTAGCATATCCAATTTTTCTTTAAGTATTTCAATATTCTGGGTGGATATTAATTTTAGACCATTCTTGTGTATTAAAATATGTTATATAAAGACTTTCATCAATAACAGTTGTACTCTTTATATATATATATATATATATATATATATATATATATACACACACACACGTATGTGTATTGGAAGTAATAATACTGGCTTGCTTAAGCATCTGAAACTGATACATCTTTAATTCGACCTGGTTTTTGTTTGAATTAGTAGGATTTTTAATTACAGAAATATCAATATATGTTTATTTTAATAAATTAATACTCTGAAAATTGAAGCTTCTGTGTATATAACATATAAATATTTAACAGAAATATTTTTGACGCACACATAAATCAGTGCTGGAAGAGTTACTGTTCTCAAAGTAAATACAGAGAGTGAAAAGCTGAATTATTAGTCTTGTGCCTGCTCTCGTCATGGGAGAACCTGAAGGACCTCACTATAATAAATAGACAACTCTTTCTTACAAACTCACAGGATCTCAGACATTTATAAGAATACAAATTACTGTTGATAAATATTTTTTTTTGTCCTTTTTGTGACCAGTAAGGGGATCGCAACCCTTGGCTTGGTGTCGCCCACACCGCGCTCAGCCAGTGAGCGCACCGGCCATCCCTATACAGTATCCGAACCCGCGGCAGGAGCGCCGCTGCACTCCCAGCGGTGCACTCTCCCGAGTGCGCCATGGGGTCAGCCCCTGTTGATAAATATTTTTGACTAAGAATGCCACAGAGACATACTGCTTGGGACTACTTTTTCCAAGACGTTAATAAATCCTAGAATTGCAGGAAATTTCGAAAGAACTTGAGAAAGGCTGATGAGACTGGGGTGTTGGAAATAAAAGTACTCATTTTAAGAACATGTTCATTATTAGTAAGAGTGAAGTAAGTGTCATTAGTTCTTTTTTTTTTTTTTTAACCTGGCTGGATTTCTACCAGTCTTTCAAATATGCCAAAGGCATCTGCCAAGGGGTCCATAAAAAAAAAGTTGATTTGATGTTATAGACTCAGTCACATCAAAACAAAATGAACATTTTGAGAAGGTCCCTGCCAATATTTAATGAAGAATTAACTAAGGGAGGTCCCTGAACCAAAAATATCAACCGCAAACTGCCTGTCAACTTAACACCTTACTTTACTTCTTATGATTCTGAAAAGCTTAAAAATTTTTAGGTTGTTTTGAGAAGTGCCTTTAAGATGTAATAGTTCCAGGAGTATCTGTCCTTTAAGCTTTTATGGACTAACAGTTTATACTTAAGTTAATATGGTGGCACAGGATAGATTTCAGATCGGAAGGAAGAGGCTTCCAAAGAAATAAAGTGGGAGTATTAATAAAAGGGACCATGAAACAAAAAAATTAAATTTTTCCTACACCCAACTCTAAAAAACCCAACTAGAGAAAAGTGCAGACCCTATAACAGAAGGCATTTTTGCTGCTCATATAACTGAAAAGGTGTGCTTTTCCTCTGTTTGTATCACTAAGCAGAAAGTGGTATGCACCATGAGGACAGAGAACTTGCTTGTTGACTTCTGTATAAGCAGAACCCAGAACCCTTCTTGGCACATAGTTTGTGCACAATAAATAATTGAATGAGTAAATGATAAAGTTTAGGTATTATCAAAAGTCCCTATAAAATTGGTGGTTCGGTTACAAAGGTAAAGTTCTCACTTAGATGTGTGCTATGATTACACAGTTACTGGTTTGAGACAAAGACCTAAAGCATCCATGGTAAGACCTTTTAGTGACAGAATTTGCATTTAATCTTAACAGTGAATAGTTAGTTAACAGTGAACAGTCCACCTCCTCTCCCATTCCCCCCCCCAAAAAAGAGTTTCCACATTCTTTTTTACGTGATCATTGGTTGGAGGAAAGATAAATCAAACTCTTTAACCCTTTTTGCCTGTGTAATAACAATGTTGCCTAAAGTTCTGTACTGATTCAATTTGTACATGGGTATAAATAATGAAGTTTGGTAAGAATAATTATATCTTGTAATTGATCCACATTGAAGGCTAAGACTGCCCAGAGAAAATTCTTATAAGTATGTAGGTTAGGAAAGAAGTCAGCACTCCTAGAAATCCCTTCATATTTCTAAACTATACCCCAAGGAGTCCCATAGGGAGCAGCTTCAGTGGCCATATCAAAATGAAAGCTTGAAGCTCCCTCTGTCTCCTTCCTCTGAGGACCAGCCCAGGGTCCCGAATCCACTTGTCCTTCCCGTACCTCTGAAGGGCTCTATTCTTCCACAGAATTAACTGAGCCAAAGGCCAGTAAAGACTCAATAGACTTCCTGGGGTTCTCTCTGCACCTCACTTCCCCATCTCAGCCTATGCTTTACTTTTACTCTCGAGTTAAACCAAGGCTAGAAGAGAGAAAATCAGTAAAACTGCTTTGAAAGAATTTATCCACCTCTTCCTCTATTCCCAGTTTACCCCCAGCAGCCCCAAGCCAAATGCATCTGCTTCCAAAACAACAACAAAGTAACTTTAATTAAGATTTTAAAAATCAAACTCAACATAGCGGTGATTTTTATTCTCTTGTACAACTCTGGCATGATTTTTAAGTAA
>NW_007730063.1:19351-20558 GCF_000696425.1 Galeopterus variegatus
TCTCTCTCTCTCTCAGGTCAGGATCCCATAATCCTAACAGCCTTGGGACCCTTGCACCACCTCTCTGAGTTGCCTTACACCTAATTTATACCTTTCAAAGTAGTCATTTACTAAACTTGCCTGTAATTACTCAGTTTGAGTGTGCTGTGTCCTTCCTCTCAGGACCTTAACTAATACATTCACCTCTCCTCAGTGATCTCTTCCCCAGCTGCCTTACCACTGCAGTTCTGTTAGCCCTAATCATCAGTCTGGGCTGTTTATATAAAAAGCATCATATCTGCAAGACGTCACTACCGATCGCTCCACTGAGCCTGCTACCCCTCAAGTCACTGTTTGGCAACTGCAATGCCAAATCCTTTGAAAAAGGCTTCTTTACACTACTTGTGCCAATCAAAGCACCGCAGGATATTATTCTTTCTCAAATATTTTTGGCTCTGCTTTTTCTATACCACTTTCTTCTTATATCTTCTTAAAAGCTCTTACTTGGTTCTCCTGACTCAAATGATGTTGTTCTGTAAGTCTCTGTATTCACTGTTCTAATTCTGTATGATTTCCGTGGTAAGTGTGGCTTCATCTTCCA
The DNA here is from genome assembly GCF_000696425.1 of Galeopterus variegatus. Taxonomy (NCBI): domain Eukaryota; kingdom Metazoa; phylum Chordata; class Mammalia; order Dermoptera; family Cynocephalidae; genus Galeopterus; species Galeopterus variegatus. Next base: position 19,932 of record NW_007730063.1, read on the forward strand.
CTTACATGCTGAAGCTTCTTAAATCTGTAATTCCAGATCTCTCCACTGATTCAAGACTCATATATTTAATAAGTTCACCATCAACTCTAATTTGAGGTTTCACGGATACCTCAAAACAAACATGTCCATTTATTAACCCATCCGTATCACCAGCCTATCTCTTGCTTTAATGAATGATAAAACCAGCTGCCTAGATGCACAAGATAGGAATAGTGGGTTCTGGGGTATGGCACCCGAATCCCCACCCCACCCCCCACTTTAAGACCAACACATGCATTTCCCCAGTTGCTATAGGAATGCTGACGACTCCCTGATGTGCCCTTCCCCAAGAAGTCCCATAGCTACAGGAAGTTCTTTTGCTCTAACTTGTGTCCCCTTCCTGAGGCAGCCCACATCCAGTGACTGAGTGTGTGGAACAGAGGCTCCCACTCCTGACTCTATTGCACCTGCAGAGCTCCAGGTGGGACCTGCCACTACTACAGCGAACTTGAGCTTCTCCCTGGGCCCAGTGCTGCTTCCCTCCGTCTCTCACAAGTGTTATTCCTGAGAGTACTCCTGAGTAAACTCTGCACAAGAATCTCTGTCTCAGTGTTTGTTTCCTCGCAGACCCAACCTAAGACAGCAGGA